>NC_069499.1:199292717-199590217 GCF_027579735.1 Bombina bombina | reverse complement strand
TGTCTGTGTGTGTGTATGTCTGTGTGTGTGTATGTCTGTGTGTGTGTATGTCTGTGTGTGTGTATGTCTGTGTGTGTGTATGTCTGTGTGTGTGTATGTCTGTGTGTGTGTATGTCTGTGTGTGTGTATGTCTGTGTGTGTATGTATGCGTGTTTATGTATGCGTGTATAAACTGTATGTTTGTATATATGTGTGAATGTGTGTGTGTATGCATGTGTTTACTTTAAACCAACATTAAAACACTTTAATAAAAGTGACAAAATACTTTGCGATAGATATACCAGATGCCAGGGTTAGGGGATTGTAAAGACTTTAGCAATGGGGTTTAGATGTCACATATTAGGTAATTCTATCTCATTCATAAATATGGGCTATTTCCATGATATTACAGTGTTGCTAGTGTGTGATCATTACACATATACGGTGTGTGAGTGGGGAATGTAAATGAATACAATAGAAGAGCTTGTATTACCATATGGAATAAAAGGCCGATCACTTGGTGGGTGCAAAATAAAATGTTTCTCTCCCGAAACCACACAGTACAGATTCTCATAATGATCTTTATGTACTGCAAGGAAAGAAGGGGAGAGAGGAATTATAAATTACAGACAAGTCTTTATCGTAATATATCTGCTCAATCTCTAAATGATCATTAAAGGGACATGGAAGTCAAAATTGAACTTTTATCATTGAGATAGAGGGTACAATTGAAAAAAAACTATCCAATTTATTTCCGTTAGCAAACTTACGTCTTACTAAGCATCTTTCAATAACAGCATATTCAGGTATCCTCAGCAAAGTGCACATAGCACTACATGGTAGCAGGGTTTACAACAATATTTGTAATTATATAATACATACAATACTAAAGACAGATGCATGTGCTGTAAACCTACCTGAGTATGCTCTCTTGCAAAGAAGCTTTTTTTTAAATTGTATTCCTTTCTGAATTAGGAAACTTTAACTTTGACTTCCATGTTTATGTTACAGCTCCACTTACAGTACAAGCATCTGTGTATTTTTTTTAGTACAATTTTTATTGAAATTTAAAAAAAGTGCAACATAATTATAAGCATGAACACAGATGCAATAGACGGTTAAATGTCAAGTACATCAAAAATATACTCTCACCATCATTAACATGTTCTAGTGTTGTTTCCAAATGGCATAATATAAATCCATTTGTAATCGATATCATACTGTACATATTCTTCCATTGCATAAAGATGTTTAAACACATCAATAATGCATTGAGTTGCCTGCTTCTTCCAATTCCTAGCGATTCAAAGCTTAGTGGCCATTAGGGTATACATCAGTAGATGAATCAGTGCCTGGTTATTAAAAATCCTATTAAAAACAGGGGCACTTTCATTCATCAAACTTTACATTTCACTCGTTATATTCCTATAAGATCCCCTAAGGGAATTACAAAAGTGTAATGTGTAGAAATAGAAAAAAACTTTGTGAGTTATAATAACATATATAAGCCTGTAATTATACTTCTATATTAAATCTCAATATCCGGGATCACCTATAAGCGATTATCTTCTCTTCGTCACCTAAATCCCTGCCTCTTTTACTTTTTACCCTTATTTAAAAGCAAACAATTTGATTAAAGAAAGCTGTAATGGAACCTACTTAGAATCATACTCTTCATAACTCTTTGCTGATTCAACATATACATTAATCAAAGGTTTTTAAATGGCCTGATGGTTCTGCTAGATATCCTCCCTTAAGATACGATTTATATTATTTCATACAAAGTAAAACACTGCATTCGCCAACATAGAATTTAACCCTGTAAAGGAAGAGATAGCATAGCAACAACAAAATTATTTCAGTTTAAGACCTAGATATAACCCATCTAAGAATGCAACTGAGAAAATCTGATACAACTTCTAAATCAAATATCCCCAAAAAAGTGACATAATTAAATAATGTTTATCTATGAGACGAATATATCGCAGTATAAATAACTGGCCAGCAGCTGAACTCTCTACTCCCTTCTGTTAGCTTATGCAGTTTAAAGAGACAGACTTGAGTATTTCAAACAGATACTTATATACATAAAATGTCCCATCAGATCCAGGTTATTTCATGGAAAACAAGAGTCCCTGTTTTTGGGCAGAAGGAGTAATAAACAGTTAACACACTGAAATCAGTTGGTGCTTTTTACCAAGGATTTCACATTAACTTCAGGATATTCCTTGAAACTCTTCTGTGCTGTTCATCCGTTATGAATTCATATATGGAGTTATGATCAACAGTATCTTTAAGACTTCTCACTGTTTAGCTATTGGCCATACAGACATAAGACCTAATTTATCCCAACATAAACATTCAAATGTCATTTAAAGGGCAACTTTTATATTGATTTAGTAGTTTATACTATTAGAAGTACTAAAAAAAAAAAAAAAAAACACCCCAAGTGTTGAAGTGGGATTTCCACAAGATAGGGCTTTGGCAACCGTACTGCAAGAGATACCAGTCTCCCAGCAGTAACAAATATCAAAGTGAAAAAGTTAGATACCGTATCTCACTATGCTGGGTGTTTCCTTTTCCAGGCTGCAACACACAATGAACTTGATCCAGTAAAGCAAGACAAAGAGACAATTTTTCAGGTAGATATCCTGCAGGAATTCCTTTTTCAGGTGAACACCGTGAGGTGGGAGTGACAAACCTGGATCCCTCCGTGCTCAAGTCGCCCCGACCTACTAGCGGCAAAGATCACCTTCAGGATATTCAAGACCAGGAAGTTAGTGACATCACCTCCAGTCCCAGCTGAGCCGGGCAGCCTCAGATGTACTGTCAGGTCCTTATAGGGTAAGCCTCTCTTGTGCCACGGCTCCTCAACGTACCTCCGACATATCCGATACGGTGACGGCTGCCGGCAAATATCTGCACTTAGGGGCTTCCGACGCTCTGGTGATGAAGTCCAGAAAAAATACCCAGAAAGCCTTTGTGGGAACAGGCCAAGGGATTGTTAGCGTGGAGCGAGGGTAATCCGGCTCACAGTTTCACTGCCAAACACTCACAGCGTGTAACGAGAGCTCCGCATCCAACGGAAGTCCCAGTCCCTCACTCGTTTTGTTAAAATACTTACCTTTTAATCTTGAAAGCTGCTCCAGCAATTCCCCCTCCTGCCGCTCGTCACTTCATACGACAGCAATGACGAATATGGAATCCTCCAATTAGAGGAAGCCGGATTCGTTATTTTTGACATATGCAGAGGCTTGCAATGCACAGGGGAAGTGCTGGAGCGGCTTTCAAGATTAAAGGGTAAGTATTTTAACAAAACAAGTGAAATGTAAAAGTTTGATGAATGAAAGCGCCCCTGTTTTTAATAGGGTTTTTAAGAACCGGGCACTGATTCATCAAACTTGACATTCACTTTAAAATAAAAAGAGACACGAGTCAAAAATAAACTTTTATGATTTAGATAAAGCCTGCAATTTTAATCAACTTTCCAATTTACTTTCATTATCATTGTGTGCTTAGTATTTTTATATGCAGACTCTCTGATGCACCAGCTCCTATTGAGCATGTGCAAATGTTTACAGTGTATCCATGTGGCTGTCACATGACACAGTGGGCATGGAAATGGAATGTCTCTCAAGTCAAAAGTCTTCTATAATACCCATGCAGCCACCATGGGTTTCATTATTTAATATTTTTTTTTAATAATAATTTTTATTAAGGTTCTCCAAACCGTACAGAACAAATTAATTTCAATGTGAGAGACTGATGCACACATACAATAAGAAATGCTTAGCACCATATCATACTGTAGACAGTACAAATGAACCACATTGATTAATGATATTCACGTCTGTTAGTACAACATAAAAAAACTCCTAGCTGATAATGAGGGCCACTTTTGGACGCTTTCAACACTTAAGGCCTATAGGAAGCAAATGATAAATTGGGGACCACTTTTGGATCCCATCTGGGGGTAGAACCTTATATTTTTTTGTTTGTATGTAAAGAGAAATTGATAGGCCACTCATGAGCCATATACTTAATATAGAAACAATTGTAATTTGCTAACCAACGTGTGAATTCCAGACAGTAACATAAGTATTGTACGCTATACCACACAACTCCCTAAAATATGCAAAAATAAATATGAAACATACCCCAGCTGGAAATTTGTGGCCACTCTTGGACCACAAACTTTGAAAATACATATGGGGTAAATGTTGGGGTATTTATCAGCTGGGCCCCTCTGGGACCCCACACACTCATACATTTCTATATAAACATAAGTATAAATTATACAGGCCACTTTTGGACCTTTAACAGTATAGTCAAACCGTTGAATATGATATATTCCTATGATTATATATATATATATATGTGAATACCTATATCCCCATCAACTATTATTAGAACCGGATAGGATATTGTTCCTAGATACCATACAGGAGCCTCTCGTAGACCCCTAGTATTTCACCTATTGTTAAAAAGGGTATTTTAAGGGAAGAGAGATATAGGGTCACTTTTGTACCCACAATATTCTATAAAGAAAAAATCTTATTAAGATGTGTAGAAAACATTTGGTTCACCATTAAACTATGTGACTATAGAGCCGTTAATATCATAATTTTATCTATTGATTGTAATATTTATACATATCCCCAGTAGGTTGTAGCCGCTTTTGGACTTCTTCATATAGTATATAACATCAGCTCAGTAGAAGATATGGCACTGAAATTGGTCTCAGGGCCCCCCTTGGGCCTCCTGCAAACAATATTTCAAAATAAAAAAGGTGCATAAACTACTTTCGGGCCTTTATATAGAGCATAGAAACACCTAATGTTTCAAGCATTATGCGTGATAAGCAAAGAACTATACAGCCCCTTATGAAATCTCTAGCTAAGTGTTGCTCAAGTAGCTACCCTTACCTACAAGCAAGGAGTCAGTGCTATAGCTATACAGGGCCGTGCAGGACTATTCCCATAGAGCTATAACCAAAACTGATTCTAAATAACATATACAATTAACAATGCTCCCTCCAAATAGGAGTTTAGAAATGCATTAAAAATACTGCGAAGAATATAAAAAAAAAATGCACACATAAAATATTAAAGGTAACATTACAAACCTGACATAGGGTAACGTCATAAATACCTAACGTTTAGAAAAATGCTTATTTCCTCCAAAGGGGAACTACACAACAATGCAGAGCCAAATGCCAAGACTATGTAGATATGGAGACAATTAATACATCGATCACAGCTACCAGGATATAGCTGGGCTGGGAAAATTAACATTTGAGGTGACTAGCTTGCCAGCATGGTCAGCGGTCCCAGGATACAACCCCTAAGCTAACCCACCCCTGTTCTTCAGACTATGGGGACTAATGGGTGTAAAATAGACTGAGCGGTCAGCCACGGACTCCAAGCTGTAATAGGGCCACGCACAAGGGAGCCAGGCGCTCTCCCCGGCACCGCCAAAGCCTGATAATCTTCAAAGAAGTAGGGGTCAGTGCCACTAGTCTTTTTAGGAGAATTCCCTCTTATACCAGTAGCGTGCGTTTCAGGAATCGTAAAGCCGGCTTCCTGCATCAGAATTAGCTCTCTGTCAACTCTCATTTCCTTCTCCTGCATAATGTAGGTTTGCAGCTGCTCCCACTGAGAAGAAACAGCCTGATCTGCTTTTAATTCAGGGTCTAGCCCGGTAGGTTGAGGTTCTGCCATAGATGATCCCGTAGCTAGTTGTAGCTTATGTGGGATGCAGGGAGACTTGACTTCAAAGCAGGCAGATTTACATGGCAGCACAGAGCGCACACTGTATTGTGAATCCGCCCGTAGCTCCCCTGCCTCAAGCACCCAACTCTGTATATAATCCACTGCAGGGAAAACACAACACTTATTCTGTTGCGTGCCATCATGCTGCAGGCA
Source organism: Bombina bombina (assembly GCF_027579735.1). Classification (NCBI taxonomy): domain Eukaryota; kingdom Metazoa; phylum Chordata; class Amphibia; order Anura; family Bombinatoridae; genus Bombina; species Bombina bombina. Next base: position 199,584,314 of record NC_069499.1, on the reverse strand, counting down.
GGAATCCATCTTCCCGGCCATCTTAGACTCTGCATTGTTATCTTCTGTACCCTGAGCCTCTGCAATTGCCATGAGTCGGTTAAATTTAGCAAATAAGGCTTGCGCCTTTAGACATAGGGACTCTTCCATGGTCAAAGAAATGCTATAGATGTTAGGCAGAAGACTTCGAAATTCTCTGCTTACCCGGTTTCCTGAGCTCTCTCTTCTTAGAGGCCGCCAGAGATACTTAGCGGTCCAGTCTGGGAAGTCCTGTTATATTATGAACATAGATTTTTATATGGTTCCATTCAGCAAAGTGTCCCCTGTGTCATGAGATATAAATTTTTGCTGGATGGCTATTTATTCTCCAGATTACAGGCTGAAGGTAACAATGAGTGACAGAGCTCCCAGTTTAGCGGCCATCTTAGACCTTAGCCCGGACACGCCCCATTAATTAATATTTTTAAGCACACAGTCTCTATTTAAATGTATAACTCCAGCACTTGTTTTAATGTAATACTGAACATGAGGCACAGCCACAACCACAAAAGAAGTACTGTTCAATAAATAAAGTCATATTGTTAAAGGACCACTAAATGCAGTAGTATTGCATAATTAACAAGTGTATAATAAAAAGACAATGATTTAACACCTACTCTGAGATTCAAATAAAAATGTTTTTTTTTTCTGGGAAATTTTTTATTTCTGCCATTTTCCAGCCCCTTGTATCATGTGACAGACATCAGCCAATCACAGACTAATATATGTATACCCTGTGAGCTTGTGCACATACTCAGTAGGAGCTTTCCCCCCAGAAATTTGATAATGGAAGTAAATGACTTGAGTGCCCCTTTAATAATACTTCTATATGCAGGAAAACATGTTAAATAGGCTCTGATGCCCAAATACGCATTGTACGTAATAGTTTTGTGCACAAGTATAGTTTGGTATGTAAGAGTAAATATTAACAGGACAGTAAATTCAAAACTAAACTTTCATAGTTCAGATAGAGAATACTAGTTTTCTTTGCTCTTTTGGTAGCCTTTGCTAAAGAGCATACCTTGGTAGGCTCAAGAGCAGCAATGCACTACTGGGAGCTAGCTGCTGATTGGTGGTGGTACATATATATATCTCTTGTCATTGGCTCACACAATGTGTTCAGATAACTCTCAGTAGTGCTTTGCTGCTCCTTCAACAAAAGATACCAAGAGAATGAAGCAAATCTGATTATTTTTTTTTCTGAGAATTGTTACAAATTGCATGCTCTGTCTGAATCACAAAAGAAAACATTTTGGTTTCATGTACTTTAATGCAAATGCCTATACATTCAGTGTAGTTGCTCATTACTTGACTAATACAAATGCTGTCACTGTGTTACAGTACAAATTTAGATATCAGTGGATCAGTTGTACTTACATGAAGTCACTGCTGCTGACTCGCCCAGCCAGAAATTAACAGCATCTGGCCTTTTTCCTATAGAGAGAAAATAAACATTTTACGTACAAATTGTTCAAATAGAGTTGTTAAAGGACAATGTACTCAGGCAAGCAACATAGCTCATTTTATTCATTACAGCTGTAGAACAAATGGTCTGGGCTCCCCCACTCTCCACTGGAAGATGTCTGCTGTTGCCTGTTTATATAGATGATATATAGACAATACTGCAGTACTGAACTTTTCTATGTAGGTGACAGTTTCAATAGGCAAAAATAAAATAACAAAATAAAGGGATTTATAAACAATTTAAAGGTACAGTAAAGTCGATTGGATAATGCATGGAGATTGCAACAACTTTCCAATTTACTTCTACTGTCAATTTTTGCCAAGTTCTCTTGTTATCCTTAAAAAAAGTAATCCTAGGTGAGCTCAGGAGTGTGCACGTGTCTATAGCCATCTGGCAGCTATGTTTGCAATAATGTTTATGGTACGGTTATATATTAGTTGCAAACACTGTTGCCATAGACTGCGAAATACAGGTGCATGCTCCTATCAGCCTAACTAGCTTTCCTCTATAACAAAGGATAAGAAATAGTAAGTCATTTGGAAACTTGTTTCAAATTGCATGCTCTATCTGAATCATGAACATTCATTTTATAAACACTCCAGAATGTAAAATAGATTATTGGAGACATGCTAAAAGAAAAAAATGTTTACACCATGAGGCCCATTTATCAAGCTCCGAATGGAGCTTGAAGGGCCGTGTTTCTGGCGAGTCTAAAGACCGCTGCTCCATAACCCTGTCCGCCTGCTCTGATGAGACGGACAGGAATCGCTGCAATTCAACCCGATCGAGTACGATCGGGTTGATTGACACCTCCCTGCTGGAGGCCCATGCTGGTGCAATGCTGAATACGGAGAGCGTATTGCTCTCCGCATTCAGCGAGGTCTTGCGGACCTGATCCGCACTGTCAGATCAGGTCCGCAAGACCTTTGATAAATTGGCCTCCATATGTCCCTTTAAAGAAAGAAAGTCACTTGTTATTCTTCACTGGCAAAAAGATGTGGTGGAGAAAGAAAATACTGAAGTGTTAACAACTTCTTTACTCCCTGGTTTAGATATTTTCATAAATACGACATAAACCGAAAAAACAAACCCTCTATAACAAGAAACCTGACCTTCAAGTGACTATGCTACAGAATACCAACAATCAGACATATCCCACCCCTTTTATACCAACTACTTCATCAGATTAAAAAAATCAATACTCTCTGACTGTAGATTCATGGCATAAAAATATTCCCTACACCCTCATCAGGACTAAATTGCATTTTTTATCTTGATGGCCAACACTTCAGTGTCTATGCGTATTCTCCAGATCAGTTATAAACTATTTATGAGGTGGTATAGGAATCTCCCAGCGATTAAAACATATCTTCCCAGGTGCTGGACCTATGCTAGAAAGGTTATGGGGAACAGGGACCCCTGTTTCATATCTGGAACACAGTAACTTAACTCGTTATTTTATTTTTACTTGTTTGTTTTTTTATCACCAAATTTCCCCCAAGACTCAACTGCAAGCTGAAGGGTAGGTTGTTCCGTATTTTAGCTAACAATAAAAAACAGCTTATCTTACGGCATTGGTTGTTCCGTATTTTAGCCAACAGTGAGAAACAGCTTATCTTACGGCATTGGTTGTTCCATATTTTAGCTAACAATGAAAAACAGCTTATCTTACGGCATTGGTTGTTCCGTATTTTAGCTAACAGTGAAAAACAGCTTATCTTACGGCATTGGATGTTCCGTATTTTAGCTAACAGTGAAAAACAGCTTATCTTACGGCATTGGATGTTCCGTATTTTAGCCAACAGTGAGAAACAGCTTATCTTACGGCATTGGTTGTTCCGTATTTTAGCTAACAGTGAAAAACAGCTTATCTTACGGCATTGGTTGTTCCGTATTTTAGCTAACAGTGAAAAACAGCTTATCTTACGGCATTGGATGTTCCGTATTTTAGCTAACAATGAAAAACAGCTTATCTTACGGCATTGGATGTTCCGTATTTTAGCTAACAGTGAAAAACAGCTTATCTTACGGCATTGGATGTTCCGTATTTTAGCTAACAGTGAGAAACAGCTTATCTTGCGGCATTGGATGTTCCGTATTTTAGCTAACAGTGAAAAACAGCTTATTTCTTCTGTTAAGTGTGATCAGTCCACGGGTCATCATTACTTGTGGGATATTAACTGCTCCCCTACAGGAAGTGCAAGAGGATTCACCCAGCAGAGTTGCTATATAGCTCCTCCCCTCTACGTCACCTCCAGTCATTCTCTTGCACCCAACGACTAGATAGGATGTGTGAGAGGACTATGGTGATATATTTAGTTTTTATATCTTCAATCAAAAGTTTGTTATTTTATAATAGCACCGGAGTGTGTTATTCCTTCTCTGGTAGAATTTGAAGAAGAATCTACCTGAGTTTTTCTATGATTTTAGCTGGAGTAGTTAAGATCATATTGCTGTTTCTCGGCCATCTGAGGAGAGGTAAACTTCAGATCAGGGGACAGCAGGCAGATTAATCTGCAAAGAGGTATGTAGCAGTTTATCATTTTCTGACATGGAATTGATGAGAAAATCCTGCCATACCGTTATAATGTAAACTCAGCCTTGAATGCAGTAGATGTAGCTGATATCAGGCTGTCATGTATGTATATTTTACACTTCAGTCTTCTGGGAAATGGTACTTCTCTGGCTTTTAAACTGTATACATAGACTTAACCTATTTTGCAGGGACTTGCAATAGGTTTTAAATGACAATTAATTATTGAGGTAAAACGTTTTTTTGCTGGCATGTAAAAACGTTTTTTTCTCTGAGGTACTGGGTGAAAAAATGTTTTGGGCACTTTTTTTCCACTTGGCAATAGTTTTGATTTAAATTAGAGCAGTTCACTGATCCCTCTCACTGTTATGTGTGTGGGGGAGGGGCCATTTTGGTGCTTTCACTATGCATCAGAAAAACTCAGTCAGAGGTTCATTTTCTTCCTGCATGATCCGGTTCATCTCTACAGAGTTCAGGGATCTCAAGAGTCTTTTTTGAGGGAAGTAATCATTCACAGCAGAGCTGTGCTGATTGTATTGACTGTGATATAAAAAACGTTTATTTGTGTATTTTTTTTCTGCTGCCTGGGTTAGTTATCATTTGCTGAGGGGAACAATCCTTTGCTAAAACTGTATATTCTGACAAAGATTGATGCTATAACTTAATTATTTTATCTGTTATAATATTTTCTGTGCTTCTTAAAGGCACAGTTCGTTTTCATATTATTTGTAAATTACTTTGAAAAGTATTTCCAAGTTGCTGTTTATTTGCTAGTGTGTTAAACATGTCTGATTCAGAGGAATATCTCTGTGCTATATGTGTTAATGCCAAAGTGGAGCCCAATAGAAATTTATGTACTAAATGTATTGATGCTACTTTAAAAAATAGTCAATCTGTACAAATTGAACATATTTCACCAAACAACGAGGGGAGAGTTATGCCGACTAACTCGCCTCACGTGTCAGTACCTGCATCTCCCGCTCAGGAGGTGCGTGATATTGTAGCGCCGAGTGCATCTGGGCGGCCATTACAAATCACATTACAAGATATGGCTACTGTTATGACTGAAGTTTTGGCTAAACTACCAGAACTAAGAGGTAAACGTGATCACTCTGGGATGAGAACAGAGTGCGCTGATAATGCAAGGGCCATGTCTGATACTGCGTCACAGTTTGCAGAACGTGAAGACGGAGAGCTTCATTCTGTGGGTGATGGTTCTGATCCAAATAAACTGGACTCAGACATTTCAAATTTTAAATTTAAGCTTGAGAACCTCCGTGTGTTACTAGGGGAGGTATTAGCGGCTCTGAATGATTGTAACACAGTTGCAATCCCAGAAAAAATGTGTAGGTTGGATAAATATTTTGCGGTACCGACGAGTACTGACGTTTTTCCTATACCTAAGAGACTTACTGACATTGTTACTAAGGAGTGGGATAGACCCGGTGTGCCTTTCTCACCCCCTCCTATATTCAGAAAAATGTTTCCAATAGACGCCGCCACACGGGACTTATGGCAAATGGTCCCTAAGGTGGAGGGAGCAGTTTCTACTTTAGCTAAGCGTACCACTATCCCAGTGGAGGATAGCTGTGCTTTTTCAGATCCAATGGATAAAAAATTAGAGGGTTACCTTAAGAAAATGTTTGTTCAACAAGGGTTTATATTGCAACCTCTTGCATGTATTGCGCCTGTCACGGCTGCAGCAGCATTTTGGTTTGAGTCTCTGGAAGAGACACTTCAATCATCCACACTAGATGACATCACACACAAACTTAAATTCCTTAAGTTAGCTAATTCATTTATTTCAGATGCCGTAGTACATTTAACTAAACTTGCGGCTAAAAATTCAGGATTCGCCATTCAGGCACGCAGAGCTCTGTGGCTAAAATCCTGGTCAGCTGATGTTACGTCTAAATCTAAATTGCTTAATATTCCTTTCAAAGGGCAGACCTTATTCGGGCCCGGCTTGAAAGAGATTATTGATGACATTACAGGAGGTAAAGGTCATGCCCTGCCTCAGGACAAGGCCAAAGCCAAGGCTAGACAGTCCAATTTTCGTTCCTTTCGTAATTTCAAAGCAGGAGCAGCATCAACTTCCTCTGCACCAAAACAGGAAGGAGCTGTTGCTCGCTACAGACAAGGCTGGAAACCTAACCAGTCCTGGAACAGGGGCAAACAGGCCAGAAAACCTGCTGCTGCCCCTAAGACAGCATGAATTGAGGGCCCCCGATCCGGGACCGGATCTAGTGGGGGGCAGACTTTCCCTCTTCGCCCAGGCTTGGGCAAGAGATGTTCAGGATCCCTGGGCGTTAGAGATCATATCTCAGGGATACCTTCTGGACTTCAAATCCTCTCCCCCAAGAGGGAGATTTCATCTGTCAAGGTTGTCAACAAACCTAACAAAGAAGGAAGCGTTTCTACGCTGCGTACAAGATCTTTTATTAATGGGAGTGATCCATCCAGTTCCGCGGTTGGAACAAGGACAAGGGTTTTACTCAAATCTGTTTGTAGTTCCCAAAAAGAGGGAACCTTCAGGCCAATCTTGGATTTAAAGATCCTAAACAAATTCCTAAGAGTTCCATCGTTCAAGATGGAAACTATTCGAACAATTTTGCCCATGATCCAAGAGGGTCAGTACTTGACCACAGTGGATTTAAAGGATGCTTACCTTCACATACCGATTCACAGAAGTCATTACCGGTATCTAAGGTTTGCCTTTTTAGACAGGCATTACCAGTTTGTAGCTCTTCCATTCGGACTGGCTACGGCTCCAAGAATCTTCACAAAGGTTCTGGGCACTCTTCTGGCGGTACTAAGACTGCGAGGAATTTCAGTAGCTCCGTACTTAGACGACATACTGATACAAGCTTCAAGCTTTCAAACTGCCAAATCTCATACAGAGATAGTACTGGCATTTCTAAGGTCGCATGGATGGAAAGTGAACGAAGAGAAAAGTTCTCTCTTTCCACTCACAAGAGTTCCCTTCCTGGGGACTCTGATAGATTCTGTAGAAATGAAGATTTACCTGACAGAGGACAGGTTAACAAAACTTCAAAATGCATGCCGTGTCCTTCATTCCATTCAAGAGACCAGAAATTCTCTTCTATGGTGGCTTTATCGGCCACATCTGTCCAGGGGAATGCCATTCAGCAGGCCAGACTGGTCAATTGTAACAACAGACGCCAGCCTACTAGGTTGGGGCGCTGTCTGGAATTCTCTGAAGGCTCAGGGACTATGGAATCAGGAGGAGAGTCTTCTTCCAATAAACATTCTGGAATTGAGAGCAGTCCTCAATGCTCTTCTGGCTTGGCCCCAGTTAGCAACTCGGGGGTTCATCAGGTTCCAGTCGGACAACATCACGACTGTAGCTTATATCAACCATCAGGGAGGGACAAGAAGCTCCCTAGCAATGATGGAAGTATCGAAGATAATTCGCTGGGCAGAGTCTCACTCTTGCCACCTGTCTGCAATCCACATCCCGGGAGTGGAGAACTGGGAGGCGGATTTCTTAAGTCGTCAGACTTTTCATCCGGGGGAGTGGGAACTTCATCCAGAGGTCTTTGCCCAAATACTTCCACGTTGGGGCAAACCAGAGATAGATCTCATGGCGTCTCGACAGAACGCCAAGCTTCCGCGCTACGGGTCCAGATCCAGGGATCCGGGAGCGGTCCTGATAGATGCCTTGACAGCACCATGGACCTTCAGGATGGCTTATGTGTTTCCACCTTTCCCGATGCTTCCTCGATTGATTGCCAGAATCAAACAGGAGAAAGCATCAGTGATTCTAATAGCGCCTGCATGGCCACGCAGGACTTGGTATACAGATCTGGTGGACATGTCATTCTGTCCACCTTGGTCGTTACCTCTGAAACAGGACCTTCTGATTCAGGGTCCTTTCAAACATCAAAATCTAACTTCTCTGAAGCTGACTGCTTGGAAATTGAACGCTTGATCTTATCAAAGCGTGGTTTTTCTGAGTCAGTTATTGATACCTTAATACAGGCTAGGAAGCCTGTCACCAGAAAGATTTACCATAAAATATGGCGTAAATACCTATATTGGTGCGAATCCAAAGGTTACTCTTGGAGTAAGGTTAGGATTCCTAGGATATTGTCTTTTCTACAAGAAGGTTTAGAAAAGGGGTTATCCGCTAGTTCCTTAAAGGGACAGATCTCAGCTCTGTCCATTCTGTTACACAAGCGTCTGTCAGAAGTTCCAGACGTTCAGGCTTTTTGTCAGGCTTTGGCCAGGACTAAACCTGTGTTTAAAGCTGTGGCTCCACCATGGAGTTTAAACCTTCTTCTTAACGTTTTACAGGGTGTTCCGTTTGAACCCCTTCATTCCATTGATATAAAGTTGTTATCTTGGAAAGTTCTATTTTTAATGGCTATTTCCTCGGCTCGAAGAGTCTCTGAGTTATCAGCCTTACATTGTGATTCTCCTTATTTGATTTTTCACTCGGATAAGGTAGTTCTGCGTACTAAGCCTGGGTTCTTACCTAAGGTAGTCACTAACAGGAATATCAATCAGGAGATTGTTGTTCCATCCTTGTGCCCAAATCCTTCTTCGAGGAAGGAACGTCTTTTGCACAATCTGGATGTAGTTCGTGCCCTTAAATTTTATTTACAGGCAACTAAAGATTTTCGACAAACGTCTTCCCTGTTTGTCGTTTACTCTGGTCAGAGGAGAGGTCAAAAAGCTTCTGCTACCTCTCTCTCTTTTTGGCTTCGTAGCATAATTCGTTTAGCTTATGAGACTGCTGGACAGCAGCCTCCTGAAAGAATTACAGCTCATTCCACTAGAGCTGTGGCTTCCACTTGGGCCTTTAAGAATGAGGCCTCTGTTGAACAGATTTGCAAGGCTGCAACTTGGTCTTCGCTTCATACTTTTTCCAAATTTTACAAATTTGACACTTTTGCTTCCTCGGAGGCTATTTTTGGGAGAAAGGTTCTTCAGGCAGTGGTTCCTTCTGTATAAAGAGCCTGCCTATCCCTCCCGTCATCCGTGTACTTTTGCTTTGGTATTGGTATCCCACAAGTAATGATGACCCGTGGACTGATCACACTTAACAGAAGAAAACATAATTTATGCTTACCTGATAAATTCCTTTCTTCTGTAGTGTGATCAGTCCACGGCCCGCCCTGTTTTTTAAGGCAGGTAAATATTTTTTAAATTATACTCCAGTCACCACTACACCCTTGGCTTCTCCTTTCTCGTTGGTCCTTGGTCGAATGACTGGAGGTGACGTAGAGGGGAGGAGCTATATAGCAACTCTGCTGGGTGAATCCTCTTGCACTTCCTGTAGGGGAGCAGTTAATATCCCACAAGTAATGATGACCCGTGGACTGATCACACTACAGAAGAAAGGAATTTATCAGGTAAGCATAAATTATGTTTTTACGGCATTGGAAAACAGACACATCCACCTTCCCTCCCTGACTGGAAGGCCCAAAACCAACTGGAGCAATACAACTTCCTGTGCAATAGAAGAACAATATCCAACCACTTCGACCAATAAGAGATGATACTGGAAATAGACTTGCACCTCCAAACGACTCTTACTAAATGACACAAACAACCTGATACAGCAGCACCATCACCTCTTAAGTGACAGAGAACAATCTTCTTATTCTTAGGTTTCATATCCACAGGGTACTATAGAAATGTCTTGTCATTTATTAAGAGGTAACATGAATGTTTATACTGTGGGAAATTGTAATGACTTGTTTTTGTTACACTAGTGGAACCCTAAAATCTACTGCAACTATGGACTTATCAGGAGCCCTCTGCACCTTGTTTATTTTGAAAACTCACTCTTGCTTCACCATATCCCCTCTGCCCATTAAAGACTGGGATGCAAACTGGGAAGTTTAGTTATACAAACCCTACACACAAGTTTTTAACTACAACATCTATAATACTTGTGCACAGCTTATTGCACACCTTTGTGATTGTACATCATGAGCTCTCAATAGAAATGTGTTATTTATCTTTTTTGTATGTGCTGTTTGGTAGAAGCAGTTACTTTTATGTCATAATTTGAATACAAATATCTATGCTTTTTTACAATTATGCTGTGTACAGCAGTTTCAACGTATTTATGTAACATCAATGTATTATAATGTTTCAGTCACACATTAATAAAGCAAGGGGTACAATCACGCATATAACTAATATCAGTAAATTAAAGGGGCGTACTGGTGTAAAAATAAAATGTTCTCATTGATTTTTGAAGAGTTTAAGCACTAAACAGCTAAAGTCCGATTAGTGGAACCCCTCATTACCACTCCGTATAATGAGATTGGTGACTGGAGCATATGGATATATGCCTAGAAGTAAATGACTTACTGGCCAAATATTTATGCTGGGGTTTAAAAGATAGTAAGAAAAGGGTAATTGCTTTACAAAACAGAGCATTTTACTGTTACACTACATATGTGCTAACGGTAGCTATTATAGGATGCAAAGATGCATTATTTTTATTGTAATATTTCTTAGCCCCTGGCAATGCACTAGCTCAATATGATCACTGAGCCAATCAGGGTGGCATATGTCTGTAGATGCCAATAATCTCCAGTGTTTAGCCTTAGGATATTCTATAAAAACTATTTTTAAACACATCCCTAGGATGAGATACTAGGAGGACAGCTAGTAACAGAAGCAAGAAGAAGGGACTTTATTAAGATGAAACGCATTTGCACATATGATCATCATCAGCAAGGCAGTGCTAGCTGGTGATTTGTGGCTACACACATATGCCTCATAGCTGAGCCGATGTTTTCAGCTAGCTCCCAATAGTACATTGCTGCTCTGGAGCTGACTTTAACTATGTGTTATTTTATTTTACATGGGTTAAACACCTAGTAATATACAAGTCATGGTGCAACAATGAAATGCTTTAACAGAGCATTTTCTTCTTTGCATTTTTATGTCCATTTAACTGGTCAGATGCAGAATCTTAGACAAGCAAAAGCAAAATGGAGAAAACAACATTTAGGCTAATTTAGAGGGTTATTGTTTAAACATAAATAGAAGGCAATACAACTTAGGGGGATATATTGCACTACAGGAATAAAGGAACTGTTTATATCATATGACTAATTTAAAAAAAGGCCAGATCCCAAAAGTGAAATTAGGTAGCATATAGTAATTGACAGCTACAAAGCTTTAATGGTACCCTGAACCAACATTTGAAAAAGTGTCTTATCCTCTTTCAAATAAGGGAGTATTAATCTTATTTTAATATTGAGATTGGGGTTCTATTTGCCCTACTTAAATGCATTGCCTTGTAATGACTATTATCCATGCCTTAAAAACAAAATTTATGCTTACCTGATAAATTTATTCCTCTTGTGGTGTATCCAGTCCACGGATTCATCCATTACTTGTGGGATATTCTCCTTCCCAACAGGAAGCTGCAAGAGGATCACCCACAGCAGAGCTATCTATATAACTCCTCCCCTAACTGCCACCTCCAATCATTCGACCGAAGACAAGCAAGAGAAAGGAGAAACTATAGGGTGCAGTGGTGACAGTAGTTAAAAAATAAAAAACACCTGCCTTAAAATGACAGGGCGGGCCATGGACTGGATACACCACAAGAGAAATAAATTTACCAGGTAAGCATAAATTTTGTTTTCTCTTGTAAGGTGTATCCAGTCCACGGATTCATCCATTACTTGTGGGATACCAATACCAAAGCTATAGGACACGGATGAAGGGAGGGACAAGGCAGGCGCTTAAACGGAAGGCACCACTGCCTGTAAGACCTTTCTCCCAAAAATAGCCACCGAAGAAGCAAAAGTATCAAATTTGTAGAATTTAGAAAAAGTATGAAGCGAAGACCAAGTCACCGCCTTACAAATCTGTTCAACAGAAGCCTCATTTTTAAAAGCCCATGTGGAAGCCACCGCTCTAGTGGAATGAGCTGTAATTCTTTCAGGAGGCTGCTGGCCAGCAGTCTCATAAGATAAGCGGATTATACTTCTTAACCAAAAGGAAAGAGAAGTTGCTGAAGCCTTTTGGCCTTTCCTCTGTCCAGAGTAGACAACAAACAATGCAGATGTTTGACGAAAATATTTAGTAGCTTGTAAATAAAACTTTAAAGCACGAACCACATCAAGATTGTGTAAAAGACGTTCTTTCTTTGAAGAAGGATTAGGACACAGTGACGGTACAACAATCTCCTGATTGATATTCTTATTAGATACCACCTTAGGAAGAAACCCAGGTTTGGTACGCAAAACTACCTTATCTGCATGGAAGATCAGATAAGGGGAATCACACTGCAAGGCAGATAACTCTGAAACTCTTCAAGCCGAAGAGATAGCTACCAGAAACAGAACTTTCCAAGATAAAAGCTTGATATCTATGGAATGCAGAGGTTCAAACGGAACCCCTTGAAGAACTTTAAGAACTAAATTTAAACTCCATGGCGGAGCAACAGGTTTAAACACAGGCTTGATTCTAACTAAAGCCTGACAAAACGCCTGAACGTCTGGAACATCCGCCAGACGCTTGTGCAAAAGAATAGACAGAGCAGAAATCTGTCCCTTTAAGGAACTAGCTGACAATCCCTTCTCCAATCCTTCTTGGAGAAAAGATAATGTTCTGGGAATCCTGACTTTACTCCATGAGGAACCTTGGATTCACACCAATGAAGATATTTACACCATATCTTATGATAAATTTTCCTGGTGACAGGCTTTCGAGCCTGAATTAAGGTATCAATGACCGACTCGGAGAAACCAGGTTTTGATAAAATCAAGCGTTCAATCTCCAAGCAGTCAGACGCAGAGAAATTAGATTTGGATGGTTGAAAGGACCCTGAAGTAGAAGGTCCGGCCTCAGCGGTAGAGTCCATGGTGGAAGGGATGACATGTCCACCAGATCTGCATACCAAGTCCTGCGTGGCCACGCAGGTGCTATCAAAATCACCGAAGCTCTCTGCTGCTTGATCTTGGCAATCAGACGAGGGAGCAGAGGAAACGGTGGAAACACATAAGACAGGTTGAAAGACCAAGGCGCTGCTAGAGCATCTATCAGCGCTGCCTTGGGATCCCTGGACCTGGATCCGTAACAAGGAAGCTTGGCGTTCTGACGAGACGCCATGAGATCCAGTTCTGGTTTGCCCCAAAGTTGAATCAACTGTGCAAACACCTCCGGATGGAGTTCCCACTCCCCCGGATGAAAAGTCTCCCAGTTCTCTACTCCTGGGATATGGATAGCTGATAGATGGCAAGAGTGAACCTCTGCCCATAGAAGTATTTTTGAAACCTCCAACATTGCTAGGGAACTCCTTGTTCCCCCTTGATGGTTGATGTAGGCTACAGTCGTGATATTGTCCGACTGAAATCTGATGAACCTGACCACAGCTAGCTGAGGCCAAGCCTGAAGAGCATTGAATATCGTTCTTAGTTCCAGAATGTTTATCGGAAGGATTGTCTCCTCCTGAGTCCACAAGCCCTGAGCTTTCAGGGAGTTCCAGACTGCACCCCAGCCCAGAAGGCTGGCATCTGTCGTTACTATTGTCCAATCTGGCCTGCGGAAGGTCATACCCTTGGACAGATGGACCCGAGATAGCCACCAGAGAAGAGAATCCCTGGTCTCTTGATCCAGATTTAGTAGAGGGTACAAATCTGTGTAATCCCCATTCCACTGACTGAGGATGCAGAGTTGCAGCGGTCTGAGATGTAGGCGGGCAAACAGCACTAGGTCCATTGCCGATACCATTAAGCCGATTACTTCCATACACTGAGCCACTGAAGGGCGAGAAGTAGAATAAAGAACACGGCAGGAATTTAGAAGTTTTGACAACCTGGCCTCTGTCAGGTAAATCTTCATTTCTACAGAATCTATCAGAGTTCCTAGGAAGGAAACTCTTGTGAGAGGGGATAGAGAACTCTTTTCTTCGTTCACTTTCCACCCATGTGACCTCAGGAATGCCAGAACAATGTCTGTATGGGACCTGGCGATTTGAAAATTCGACGCCTGTATTAGAATGTCGTCTAGGTAAGGGGCTACTGCTATACCCCGCGGCCTTAGGACCGCTAGGAGTGACCCCAGAACCTTCGTAGAGATTCTTGGTGCCGTAACTAACCAAAAACAGAATTTATGCTTACCTGATAAATTACTTTCTCCAACGGTGTGTCCAGTCCACGGCGTCATCCATTACTTGTGGGAATATTTTCTTCCCCAACAGGAAATGGCAAAGAGCACAGCAAAAGCTGTCCATATAGCCCCTCCTCAGGCTCCGCCCCCCAGTCATTCGACCGACGATTAGGAGAAAAAAAGGAGAAACTATAGGGTGCCGTGGTGACTGTAGTGTATAGAGAAAGACATTTTTCAAACCCGATTAAAAAACCGGACACACCGTTGGAGAAAGTAATTTATCAGGTAAGCATAAAACAGAATTTATGTTTACCTGATAAATTACTTTCTCCAACGGTGTGTCCGGTCCACGGCGTCATCCTTACTTGTGGGATATTCTCTTCCCCAACAGGAAATGGCAAAGAGCCCAGCAAAGCTGGTCACATGATCCCTCCTAGGCTCCGCCTACCCCAGTCATTCGACCGACGTTAAGGAGGAATATTTGCATAGGAGAAACCATATGTTACCGTGGTGACTGTAGTTAAAGAAAATAAATTATCAGACCTGATTAAAAAAACCAGGGCGGGCCGTGGACCGGACACACCGTTGGAGAAAGTAATTTATCAGGTAAACATAAATTCTGTTTTCTCCAACATAGGTGTGTCCGGTCCACGGCGTCATCCTTACTTGTGGGAACCAATACCAAAGCTTTAGGACACGGATGAAGGGAGGGAGCAAATCAGGTCACCTAAATGGAAGGCACCACGGCTTGCAAAACCTTTCTCCCAAAAATAGCCTCAGAAGAAGCAAAAGTATCAAATTTGTAAAATTTAGAAAAAGTGTGCAGTGAAGACCAAGTCGCTGCCTTACATATCTGATCAACAGAAGCCTCGTTCTTGAAGGCCCATGTGGAAGCCACAGCCCTAGTGGAGTGAGCTGTGATTCTTTCAGGAGGCTGCCGTCCGGCAGTCTCATAAGCCAATCGGATAATGCTTTTAATCCAGAAGGAGAGAGAGGTAGAAGTTGCTTTTTGACCTCTCCGTTTACCAGAATAAACAACAAACAAAGACAAAGTTTGTCTGAAATCCTTAGTAGCTGCTAAGTAAAATTTGAGAGCACGAACTACATCCAAGTTGTGCAACAAACGTTCCTTCTTTGAAACTGGATTAGGACACAAAGAAGGCACAACTATCTCCTGGTTAATGTTTTTGTTAGAAACAACTTTTGGAAGAAAACCAGGTTTAGTACGCAAAACCACCTTATCTGCATGGAACACCAGATAAGGAGAAGAACACTGCAGAGCAGATAATTCTGAAACTCTTCTAGCAGAAGAAATTGCAACCAAAAACAAAACTTTCCAAGATAATAACTTAATATCAACGGAATGTAAGGGTTCAAACGGAACCCCCTAAAGAACTGAAAGAACTAGGTTGAGACTCCAAGGAGGAGTCAAAATTTTGTAAACAGGCTTGATTCTAACCAGAGCCTGAACAAAGGCTAGAACATCTGGCACAGCTGCCAGCTTTTTGTGAAGTAACACAGACAAGGCAGAAATCTGTCCCATCAAGGAACTTGTAGATAATCCTTTTTCCAATCCTTCTCGAAGGAAGGATAGACTCTTAGGAATCTTAACCTTGTCCCAAGGGAATCCTGCAGATTCACACCAACAGATATACCAAATTATGTGGTAATTTTTCTGGTTACAGGCTTTCAGGCCTGAACAAGAGTATTAATAACAGAATCTGAGAACCCTCGCTTTGATAAGATCAAGCGTTCAATCTCCAAGCAGTCAGCTGGAGTGGGTCGAACGGACCTAGAACAAGAAGGTCTCGTCTCAAAGGTAGCTTCCATGGTGGAGCCGATGACATATTCACCAGATCTGCATACCAAGTCCTGCGTGGCCACGCAGGAGCTATCAAAATCACCGACGCCCTCTCCTGATTGATCCTGGCTACCAGCCTGGGGATGAGAGGAAACGGCGGGAACACATAAGCTAGTTTGAAGGTCCAAGGTGCTACTAGTGCATCCACTAGAGCCGCCTTGGGATCCCTGGATCTGTACCCGTAGTAAGGAACTCTGAAGTTCTGACGAGAGGCCATCAGATCCATGTCTGGAATGCCCCACGGTTGAGTGACTTGGGCAAAGATTTCCGGATGGAGTTCCCACTCCCCCGGATGCAATGTCTGACGACTCAGAAAATCCGCTTCCCAATTTTCCACTCCTGGGATGTGGATAGCAGACAGGTGGCAGGAGTGAGACTCCGCCCATATAATGATTTTGTTCACTTCTTCCATAGCTAGGGAACTCCTTGTTCCCCCCTGATGGTTGATGTATGAACTTGGCCCTCGCTAGCTGAGGCCAAGCTTTGAGAGCATTGAATATCGCTCTCAGTTCCAGAATATTTATCGGTAGAAGAGATTCTACCCGAGACCAAAGACCCTGAGCTTTCAGGGATCCCCAGACCGCGCCCCAGCCCATCAGACTGGCGTCGGTCGTGACAATGACCCACTCTGGTCTGCGGAAGGTCATCCCTTGTGACAGGTTGTCCAGGGACAGCCACCAACGGAATGAGTCTCTGGTCCTCTGATTTACTTGTATCTTCGGAGACAAGTCTGAATAGTCCCCATTCCACTGACTGAGCATGAACAGTTGTAATGGTCTTAGATGAATGCGCACAAAAGGAACTATGTCCATTGCCGCTACCATCAAACCTATCACTTCCATGCACTGCGCTATGGAAGGAAGAGGAACGGAATGAAGTATCCGACAAGAGTCTAGAAGTTTTGTTTTTCTGGCTTCTGTCAGAAAAATCCTCATTTCTAAGGAGTCTATTATAGTTCCCAAGAAGGGAACCCTCGTTGACGGAGATAGAGAACTCTTTTCCACGTTCACTTTCCATCCGTGAGATCTGAGAAAGGCCAGGACAATGTCCGTGTGAGCCTTTACTTGAGGAAGGGACGACGCTCGAATCAGAATGTCGTCCAAGTAAGGTACTACAGCAATGCCCCTTGGTCTTAGCACCGCCAGAAGGGACCCTAGTACCTATGAGAAAATCCTAGGAGCAGTGGCTAATCCGAAAGAAAACGCCACGAACTGGAAATGCTTGTCCAGGAATTCAAACCTTAGGAACCGATGATGTTCCTTGTGGATAGGAATATGTAGATACGCATCCTTGAAATCCACCTTGGTCATGAATTGACCTTCCTGGATGGAAGGAAGGAGTGTTCGAATGGTTTCCATCTTGAACGATGGAACCTTGAGAAACTTGTTCAAGATCTTGAGATCTAAGATTGGTCTGAACGTTCCCTCTTTTTTGGGAACTATGAACAGATTGGAGTAGAACCCCATCCCTTGTTCTCCTAATGGAACAGGATGAATCACTCCCATTTTTAGCAGGTCTTCTACCCAATGTAAGAATGCCTGTCTTCTTATGTGGTCTGAAGACAACTGAGACCTGTGGAACCTCCCCCTTGGAGGAAGCCCCTTGAACTCCAGAGAATAACCTTGGGAGACTATTTCTAGCGCCCAAGGATCCAGAACATCTCTTGCCCCAGCCTGAGCGAAGAGAGAGAGTCTGCCCCCCACCAGATCCGGTCCCGGATCGGGGGCCCGCATTTCATGCTGTCTTGGTAGCAGTGGCAGGTTTCCTGGCCTGCTTTCCTTTGTTCCAGCCTTGCATAGGTCTCCAGGCTGGATTGGCTTGAGAAGTATTACCTTCCTGCTTAGAGGACGTAGCCCTTGGGGCTGATCCGTTTCTGCGAAAGGGACGAAACTTAGGTTTATTTTTGGTCTTGAAAAGACCTATCCTGAGGAAGGGCGTGGCCCTTGCCCCCAGTGATATCAGAGATAATCTCTTTCAAGTCAGGGCCAAAGAGTGTTTTCCCCTTGAAAGGAATGTCAAGCAATTTGTTCTTGGAAGACGCATCCGCTGCCCAAGATTTTAACCAAAGCGCTCTGCGCCACAATAGCAAACCCAGAATTTTTTCGCCGCTAACCTAGCCAATTGCAAGGTGGCGTCTAGGGTGAAAGAATTAGCCAATTTAAGAGCACGAATTCTGTCCATAATCTCCTCATAAGAAGAAGAATTACTAATAATCGCCTTTCCTAGCTCATCAAACTAGAAACACGCGGCTGCAGTGACAGGGACAATGCATGCAATTGGTTGTAGAAGGGAACCTTGCTGAACAAACATCTTTAGCAGACCTTCTAATTTTTTATCCATAGGATCTTGGAAAGCACAACTATCTTCTATGGGTATAGTGGCGCGCTTGTGTAGAGTAGAAACCGCCCCCTCGACCTTGGGGACTGTCTGCCATCAGTCCTTTCTGGGGTCGACTATAGGAAAACAATTTTATAAATATGGGGGGAGGTACTAAAGGTATACCGGGCCTGTCCCATTCTTTACTAACAATGTACGCCACCCGCTTGGATATAGGAAAAGCTTCGGGGGGCCCCGGGGCCACTAAGAACTTTTCCATTTTACATAGTGGTTCTGGAATGACCAGATAATCACAATCATCCAAATTGGATAACACCTCCTTAAGCAGAGCGCGGAGATGTTCCAACTTAAATTTAAAAGTAATCACATCAGGTTCAGCTTGTTGAGAAATGTTTCCTGAATCTGAAATTTCTCCCTCAGACAAAACCTCCCTGGCCCCCTCAGACTGGTGTAGGGGCCCTTCAGAAACCATATCATCAGCGTTCTCATGCTCTACAGAATTTTCTAAAACAGAGCAGTCGCGCTTTCACTGATAAGTGGGCATATTGGCTAAAATGTTTTTGATAGAATTATCCATTACAGCCGTTAAATGTTGCATAGTAAGGAGTATTGGCGCACTAGATGTACTAGGGGCCTCCTGTATGGGCAAGACTAGTGTAGACGAAGGAGGGGATGATGCAGTACCATGCTTACTCCCCTCACTTGAGGAATCATCTTGGGCATCATTTTTACTAAATTTTTTTATGACATAAAATACATATAGTTAAATGAGAAGGAACCTTGGTTTCCCCACAGTCAGAACACAATCTATCTGGTAGTTCAGACATGTTAAACAGGCATAAACTTGATAACAAAGCACAAAAAACGTTTTAAAATAAAACCGTTACTGTCACTTTAAATTTTAAACTAAACACACTTTATTACTGCAATTGCGAAAAAGTATGAAGGAATTGTTCAAAATTCACCAAAATTTCACCACAGTGTCTTAAAGCCTTAAAAGTATTGCACACCAAATTTGGAAGCTTTAACCCTTAAAATAACGGAACCGGAGCCGTTTTTATATTTAACCCCTTTACAGTCCCTGGAATCTGCTTTGCTGAGACCCAACCAAGCCCAAAGGGGAATACGATACCAAATGATG
Organism: Bombina bombina; assembly: GCF_027579735.1. Lineage (NCBI taxonomy): Eukaryota > Metazoa > Chordata > Amphibia > Anura > Bombinatoridae > Bombina > Bombina bombina. Next base: position 199,564,849 of record NC_069499.1, on the reverse strand, counting down.
CCTTCAGAAAGACTTTTCTATGTATCAGAGCTCCACACACATGCAGCTGCATGCCATGCTGTCCTCAAAAACAAGTGCGCCATACCGGCGCGAAAATGAGGCTCTGACTATGATTAGGGAAAGCCCCTAAAGAATAAGGTGTCAAAAACAGTGCCTGCCGATATAATCATATCAAAATACCCAGAATAAATGATTCCTCAAGGCTAAATATGTGTTAATAATGAATCGATTTAGCCCAGAAAAAGTCTACAGTCTTAATAAGCCCTTGTGAAGCCCTTATTTACTATTTTAATAAACATGGCTTACCGGATCCCATAGGGAAAATGACAGCTTCCAGCATTACATCGTCTTGTTAGAATGTGTCATACCTCAAGCAGTAAGAGACTGCACACTGTTCCCCCAACTGAAGTTAATTGCTCTCAACAGTCCTGTGTGGAACAGCCATGGATTTTAGTTACGGTGCTAAAATCATTTTCCTCATACAAACAGAAATCTTCATCTCTTTTCTGTTTCTGAGTAAATAGTACATACCAGCACTATTTTAAAATAACAAACTCTTGATTGAATAATAAAAACTACAGTTAAACACTAAAAAACTCTAAGCCATCTCCGTGGAGATGTTGCCTGTACAACGGCAAAGAGAATGACTGGGGTAGGCGGAGCCTAGGAGGGATCATGTGACCAGCTTTGCTGGGCTCTTTGCCATTTCCTGTTGGGGAAGAGAATATCCCACAAGTAAGGATGACGCCGTGGACCGGACACACCTATGTTGGAGAAATTCTGTTTTCTCCAACATTGGTGTGTCCGGTCCACGGCGTCATCCATTACTTGTGGGAACCAATACCAAAGCTTTAGGACACGGATGAAGGGAGGGAGCAAATCAAGTTACCTAAACAGAAGGCACCACGGCTTGCAAAACCTTTCTCCCAAAAATAGCCTTCGAAGAAGCATAAGTATCAAATTTGTAGAATTTGGCAAAAGTGTGCAGAGAAGACCAAGTCGCTGCCTTACATATCTGATCAACAGAAGCCTCGTTCTTGAAGGCCCATGTGGAAGCCACAGCCCTAGTAGAGTGAGCTGTGATTCGTTCAGGAGGCTGCCGTCCGGCAGTCTCATAAGCCAATCGGATAATGCTTTTCAGCCAGAAAGAAAGAGAGGTAGCAGTAGCTTTTTGTCCTCTCCTCTTACCAGAGTAAACAACAAAGATGAGGTTTGTCTAAAATCCTTTGTTGCTTCTAAATAGAACTTTAAAGCACGAACTACATCTAAATTGTGTAACAAACGTTCCTTCTTTGAAACTGGATTCGGACACAGAGAAGGAACAACTATTTCTTGGTTAATATTCTTGTTGGAAACAACTTTTGGAAGAAAACCAGGCTTAGTACGCAAAACAACCTTATCTGAATGGAACACCAGATAGGGTGGATCACACTGCAAAGCAGATAATTCAGAAACTCTTCTAGCAGAAGAGATAGCAACCAAAAACAGAACTTTCCAAGATAGTAACTTGATATCTATGGAATGTAAAGGTTCAAACGGAACCCCTTGAAGATCTGAAAGAACTAAATTTAGACTCCAAGGAGGAGTCATGGGTCTGTAAACAGGCTTGATTCTGACCAAAGCCTGTACAAAAGCTTGTACATCTGGCACAGCTGCCAGTCGTTTGCGTAACAAGACAGATAAAGCAGAAATCTGTCCTTTTAGAGAACTCGCTGACAACCCCTTATCCAAACCTTCTTGTAGAAAGGAGAGGATCTTAGGGATTTTAATCTTACTCCAGGAGAATCCCTTGGATTCACACCAACAGATAAATTTCTTCCATATTTTATGGTAAATCTTTCTAGTCACAGGTTTTCTGGCTTGGACCAGAGTATCTATCACTGAATTTGAAAACCCACGCTTGGATAAAATCAAGCGTTCAATTTCTAAGCAGTCAGCTGCAGAGAGACTAGATTTGGATGTTCGAATGGACCTTGTACTAGAAGATCCTGTCTCAAAGGTAGCTTCCATGGTGGAACCGATGACATATTCACCAGGTCTGCATACCAAGTCCTGCGCGGCCACGCAGGAGCTATCAGAATCACCAAGGCCTTCTCCTGTTTGATCCTGGCTACGAGCCTGGGAAGGAGAGGGAACGGTGGAAACGCATAAGCTAGGTTGAACGACCAAGGCGCCACTAATGCATCCACTCGAGTCGCCTTGGGATCCCTGGATCTGGACCCGTAGCAAGGAACCTTGAAGTTCTGGAGAGACGCCATCAGATCCATGTCTGGAATGCCCCATAATTGAGTCAATTGGGCAAAAACCTCCGGGTGGAGTTCCCACTCCCCCGGATGGAAAGTCTGACGACTCAGATAATCCGCCTCCCAGTTGTCTACTCCTGGGATGTGAATTGCAGATAGATGGCAGGAGTGATCCTCCGCCCATTTGATGATCTTGGATACCTCTCTCATCGCCAAGGAACTCTTTGTTCCTCCCTGATGGTTGATGTAAGCTACAGTCGTCATGTTGTCCGACTGGAATCTTATGAATCCGGCCTTCGCTAGTTGAGGCCAAGCCCGGAGAGCATTGAATATCGCTCTCAGTTCCAGGATGTTTATCGGGAGAAGAGACTCTTCCCGAGACCATAGACCCTGAGCTTTCAGGGAATCCCAGACCGCGCCCCAGCCTAATAGACTGGCGTCGGTCGTGACAATGACCCACTCTGGCCTGCGGAAACTCATTCCCTGAGACAGGTTATCCTGGGTCAACCACCAACGGAGTGAGTCTCTGGTCATCTGGTCTATTTGAATCTTTGGAGACAAGTCTGCATAGTCCCCATTCCACTGATTGAGCATGCACAGTTGTAATGGTCTTAGATGAATTCGAGCAAAAGGAACTATGTCCATTGCTGCAAACATCAATCCTACTACTTCCATGCACTGAGCTATGGAAGGCTGCAGAATAGAGTGAAGAACTTGACAAGCGTTTAGAAGCTTTGACTTTCTGACTTCTGTCAGGAAGATCTTCATTTCTAAGGAATCTATTATTGTTCCCAAGAAGGGAACTCTTGTTGACGGAGACAGGGAACTCTTTTCTACGTTCACCTTCCACCCGTGAGATCTGAGAAAGGCTAGAACAATGTCTGTATGAGCCTTTGCCTTGGAAAGAGACGACGCTTGAATTAGAATGTCGTCCAGATAAGGTGCCACTGCAATGCCCCTTGGTCTTAGAACCGCCAGAAGGGACCCAAGCACCTTTGTGAAAATTCTGGGAGCAGTGGCTAGCCCGAATGGAAGAGCCACGAACTGATAATGTTTGTCCAGAAAGGCGAACCTTAGGAACTGATGATGATCTTTGTGGATAGGAATATGTAGGTACGCATCCTTTAAATCCACGGTAGTCATATATTGACCCTCCTGGATTGTAGGTAAAATTGTTCGAATGGTTTCCATTTTGAACGATGGAACTCTGAGAAATTTGTTTAGAATTTTTAAATCCAGAATTGGTCTGAAAGTTCCCTCTTTTTTGGGAACTACAAACAGGTTTGAGTAAAACCCCTGACTTTGTTCCACAGTTGGAACTGGGTTTATCACTTCCATCCTTAACAGGTCTTCTACACAATGTAAGAATGCCTGTCTCTTTATTTGGTTTGAAGATAAGTGAGACATGTGGAACCTTCCCCTTGGGGGTAGTTCCTTGAATTCTAGAAGATAACCCTGAGAGACTATTTCTAGTGCCCAGGGATCCGGAACATCTCTTGCCCAAGCCTGAGCAAAGAGAGAGAGTCTGCCCCCTACTAGATCCGGTCCCGGATCGGGGGCTACCCCTTCATGCTGTCTTGGTAGCAGCAGCAGGCTTCTTGGCCTGTTTACCCTTGTTCCAGCCTTGCATTGGTTAAAACTTTTTTCAGCAGTTGAGGCCGGGTTTGAACTCACAACCTTTGGGTTAAGAGGCATTAGACTTAAGCACTATGCCACAGCAACCCCATTGATCACCAGACCCTCTCACATGCAGCTGCATGCACTGCATCCAAAAGAAACTGCGCAATTATGGCGCGAAAATGAGGCTCTGCCTGCTATAGTGAAAGGCCCTTCCTGACTGGAAAGGTGTCTAAACAACTGCCTGGCGCCTAAAAACGTTCCCCCACAATAAAAGTTTTATAAATCATCTCTAGATTTCATAAAAAAACTTAAATAAAGCAATCGATTTAGCCCATAAGAGTGTCAACCAGTGTATAGCCCATAATAAGCCTCCATTCTGTTAAGAGTCTAAGAAAATGGCTTACCGATCCCCAAGAGGGAAAATGACAGTCTTCTAGCATTACACAGTCTTGTTAGAAATTGGACTAGTCATACCTTGAGCAGAAAAGTCTGCTAACTGTTCCCCCCAACTGAAGTTCTCTGGGCTCAACAGTCCTGCGTGGGAACAGCAATTGATTTTAGTTACTGCTGCTAAAATCATACTCCTCTTTTAAACAGAACTCTTCATCCCTTTCTGTTTTAGAGTAAATAGTACAAACCGGCACTATTTTAAAATAACAAACTCTTGATAGCAGAATAAAAAACTACAATTAAACACCACATACTCTTCACCATCTCCGTGGAGATGCTACTTGTTCAGAGCGGCAAAGAGAATGACTGGGGGGTGGAGCCTGAGGAGGGGCTATATGGACAGCTTTTGCTGTGCTCTTTGCCATTTCCTGTTGGGGAAGAGAATATTCCCACAAGTAATGGATGACGCCGTGGACCGGACACACCAATGTTGGAGAAAGGGAAGAGCCACAAACTGGTAATGCCTGTCTAGGAAGGCGAGCCTGAGAAACCGATGATAATCTCTGTGTATCGGAATGTGCAGATAAGCATCCTTTAAGTCCACGGTAGTCATATATTGAACCTCCTGGATCATAGGTAGGATGGTTGGAATAGTCTCCATCTTGAAAAATGGGACCCTGAGAAATTTGTTTAGGATCTAGAGATCTAAGATTGGTCTGAAGGTTCCCTTGGGAACCACAAACAGATTTGAATAGAAGCCTTGCCCCTGTTCCTCCTTTGGAACTGGGTGGATCACTCCCATAACTAGGAGGTCTTGAACACAATGTAAGAATGCCTCTCTCTTTATCTGGTTTGCAGATAATTGTGAGAGGTGAAATCTTCCTTTTTGGGGAAGAAGCTTTGAAGCCCAGAAGATATCCCTGGGACACGATTTCCAACGCCCAGGGATCCTGGACATCTCTTGCCCAAGCATGGGCAAAGAGAGAAAGTCTGCCCCCTACTAGATCCGTTACCGGATCGGGGGCTGATCTTTCATGCTGTCTTAGAGGCAGCAGCAGGTTTTTTGGCCTGCTTTCCTTTGTTCCAAGCCTGGTTAGGTCTCCAGACCGGCTTGGACTGGGCAAAATTTCCCTCTTGTTTTGTATTAGAGGAAGTTGAAGCTGCGCCACTCTTGAAGTTTCGAAAGGCACGAAAATTAGGCTGTTTGGTCCTTAATTTGTTGGACCTATCCTGAGAAAGGGTGTGACCTTTTCCTCCAGTAATATCAGAAATGATCTCCTTCAGTCCAGGCCCAAATAGGGTCTGCCCCTTGAAGGGAATGTTGAGAAGCTTAGACTTTGAAGTAACGTCAGCTGACCAGGATTTAAGCCATAGCGCTCTACGCGCCTGAATAGCAAAACCTGAGTTCTTAGCCGTTAGTTTGGTTAAATGAACAACGGGGTCAGAAACAAATGAATTAGCTAGCTTAAGAGCTTTAAGCGTGTCAAGGATATCATCCAATGGGGTTTCTACCTGCAGAGCCTCTTCTAGAGACTCAAACCAGAAGGCCGCAGCAGCAGTGACAGGGGCAATGCATGCAAGGGGCTGGAGAATAAAACCTTGTTGAATAAAAAATTTCTTAAGGTAACCCTCTAATTTTTTGTCCATTGGATCTAGGAAAGCACAACTGTCCTCGACAGGGATAGTTGTACGCTTCGCTAGAGTAGAGACTGCTCCCTCCTCCTTAGGGACCATTTGCCACAAGTCCCGTGTAGCGGTATCTATGGGAAACATCTTTTTAAAGACAGGAGGGGGAGAGAACGGTACACCTGGTCTATCCCATTCCTTAGTAATCATTTCTGAAAACCTCTTAGGTATTGGAAAAACATCAGTGTAAACAGGCACTGCGTAGTATTTATCCAATTTACACAATTTCTCTGGGACTACAATGGCGTCACAGTCATCCAGAGTTGCTAAAACCTCCCTGAGCAACATGTGGAGGTGTTCAAGCTTAAATTTAAATGTAGACATATCAGAATCAGGTTGAAGTTTCTTCCCTGAGTCAGAAAAATCACCCACAGATAGAAGCTCTCCTTCTTCGGCTTCTGCACATTGTGAGAGTATATCGGACATAGCTACTAAAGTGTCAGAGAGCTCTGTATTTGTTCTAGCCCCAGAGCTGTCTCGCTTTCCTTGTAACCCAGGCAGTTTGAACAATACTTCTGTAAGAGTATGATTCACAACTGCCGCCATGTCTTGTAAAGTATACGCAATGCGCGCGCTAGATGTACTTGGCGCCCCTTGAGCGGGAGTGATAGGCTCTGACACGTTGGGAGAGTTAGTCGGCATAACTTCCCCCTTGTCAATTTTCTCTGGTGATAAATCTTTTAAAGCCAGAATATGGTCTTTATAACTTATAGTAAGATCAGTGCATTTGGTACACATTCTAAGAGGGGGTTCCACAATGGCTTCTAAACATAATGAACAAGGAGTTTCCTCTATGTCAGACATGTTTAACAGACTAGTAATGAGACCAGCAAGCTTGGAAAACACTTTAATAAATGTGAAAAAGCAGATTATAAAAAACGGTACTGTGCCTTTAAGGGAAAAAAACAAAAACAAAAACTGCAAAACAGTGAAAAAAGCAGTTAACTCTATGAAATTTTTACAGTTTATGTACTAGACTAAAATAGCATTGCACCCACTTGCAAATGGATGATTAACCCCTCAGGTTAAAAAACGAAGCAAAAAAACGGTAAAAACCATTAAAACAGTCACAAGCAAACTGCCACAGCTCTACTGTGGCTCCTACCTTCCCATAAAACGACTTTTGTAGGCACAAAAACCCTTTACAGAGGCCCAATATGTCAGGGGACTCCTTCAGGGAAGCTGGATGTCTCAGAATGTAATAACAACTGCGCAATTAGAGCGCGGAAATAGGCCCCTCCCACCATGCACTCAAAGTCAGAGGGCCTTAAAAAACTATGCCTAGGAGTAAAATAACAGCCATGTGGAAAACTAGGCCCCAAACAAAGATTTATCACCTCAGTAAAAATCGTTCTTTATATAAATGCAAACGTTTTACATACTAAGCCATAATAGAAAGTAATATGAAAATTAATTTTTACTGCAAGCATGATGCCAGACGTTTATTAAATCACTGCAATCAGGCTTACCTTAACTATATCAGGGACTGTCAGCATTTTCTAGTTCTTATCATCCTCTAGAAAATAATATACTGAACATACCTCAGGGCAGTTAATTCTGCAGGCCGTTGTCCCAGCTGAAGTTTCCTCATACTCTTCAGTTATGTGTGAGAACAGCAGTGGACCTTAGTTACAACCTGCTAAGATCATCAAAAACCTCAGGCAAATTCTTCTTCTAATTTCTGCCTGAGGTAAAAAACAGTACAACGCCGGCACCGTTTAAAAATAACAAACTTTTGTTTGAAGATAAACTACACTAATTCACCACATCTCTCTAGCTACTTCCCTTGTCGAGAGCTGCAAGAGAATGACTGGAGGTGGCAGTTAGGGGAGGAGCTATATAGACAGCTCTGCTGTGGGTGATCCTCTTGCAGCTTCCTGTTGGGAAGGAGAATATCCCACAAGTAATGGATGAATCCGTGGACTGGATACACCTTACAAGAGAAATATTCCTTTATTTAAAAGAGGGGTTTGTACTTTAGATGAGTTGAATTATTAGAGGCCCCTCCCTACAACATGCAATTTTTTTTAAGTTCAATATGTAGTTTTATTATAACTTCAAGGAGACAATCTGCTTTAAAACAGCAGGGTTTTTGCATTTAAAGGGACATGAAACCCAAAATTTTTCTTTCATGATTTAGGTAGAACATACAATTTTAAACAACTTTCCAGTTTACTTCTATGATCAAATTTGCTTCATTCTCTTGGTATGCTTAGTTGAAGGAGCAGCAATTCACTACTGGTTTCAAACTGAACACATGGGTGAGCCAATGACAATCAGTATATATATGCAGCCACCAATCAGCAGCTAGAACCTAGGTTCTTTGCTGCTGCTGAGCTTCCCTAGATAAACTGTTCAGCAAATGATAACAAGAGAAGGAAGCAAATGTAATAATAGAAGTAAATTGGAAAGTTGTTTAAAATTGCATTCTCTATCTGAATCATGAAAGAAAAAAAAAATGTGGGTTTTATGTCCCTTTAAGGGATATGGGGGAAACCAGAAAAAAAACTCAATCTCATTAGCTCCCTTCTTGCTGCATTGCATTCAGCAATTGTGGTATTTCAGTTCTCCAAACTTACAAGATTCATGCAGAGCATGGAATTTTAAACAACTTTCCAATTTACTTCTATTATATAATTTGCTTTGTTGTTGTGGTATCAGTTGATTAAAAACATATGTAGGTAGGCTCAGGAGCAACACTACTGGGAGCTACCTGCTGAATGGTATCTGCAGATATATGCCTCTTGTCATTGGCTCATACATTGTGGCTGGGGATTTCCGTGTAGCCTGAAAGAGTTTTCATTTTGTTTTCTTTCTTTTTTAATGATTGCATTTCACATACATTTTATAGCTAAGTGGTAGCATGAAATGCAAGAAAACGGCCTAGATCAATACCTTGGGTTCTTCCCCCCCAAATATATACAGTTTTGTTGGCCAGTTTTGAAAATGTGGGCAGTTATGGCACACTAAGTGAGACACGGACCCACTGCTTGAACCTTTAAAAAAATCCTCTTTAGGTACCGTGATACACGGGTGTAATTAGATGCCTTCTATTTACCATAAGCAATATATATCTGGTGTATCTAAACAGAGGAGATCCTACTGTACTATAACTATATATGTTTAGATTTGTTTTATATAGTTTTGTTGATAGATTTTGAGAATTTGAGCAGTTATGTCATACTAAATGAACCATGGACCAATTGCCTGAATGTGTCTAAAAATTCAGTTTCAGAACGGTGATACACAGCTGCAATTAGAGGACTTTTAAATTACCAAAGCCAATGACATCCCATACACGTCTGATCTTCCTAAACACAGATTATAAGGACCATTTGTCTTATGACTGCACAGGTTGTGTGTAAATAACCCAACGTTTGTGAAAAAAGTAATGATTTGGCATACATTTTATAGCAAAAATGGGCCTACATCAAAACATTGTGTTGTCTACTTTTACGATTATATATATATATATATATATATATATATATATATATATATATATATATATATATATATATATATATATATATATACACAGGGAGTGCAGAATTATTAGGCAAGTTGTATTTTTGAGGATTAATTTTATTATTGAACAACAACCATGTTCTCAATGAACCCAAAAAACCCATTAATATCAAAGCTGAATAGTTTTGGAAGTAGTTTTTAGTTTGTTTTTAGTTATAGCTATTTTAGGGGGATATCTGTGTGTGCAGGTGACTATTACTGTGCATGATTATTAGGAAACTTAACAAAAAACAAATATATACCAATTTCAATTATTTATTTTTACCAGTGAAACCAATATAACATCTCAACATTCACAAATATACATTTCTGACATTCAAAAACAAAACAAAAACAAATCAGTGACCAATATAGCCACCTTTCTTTGCAAGCACACTAAAAAGCCTGCCATCCATGGATTCTGTCAGTGTTTTGATCTGTTCACCATCAACATTGCGTGCAGCAGCAACCACAGCCTCCCAGACACTGTTCAGAGAGGTGTACTGTTTTCCCTCCTTGTAAATCTCACATTTGATGATGGACCACAGGTTCTCAATGGGGTTCAGATCAGGTGAACAAGGAGGCCATGTCATTAGATTTTCTTCTTATATACCCTTTCTTGCCAGCCACGCTGTGGAGTACTTGGACGCGTGTGATGGAGCATTGTCCTGCATGAAAATCATGTTTTTCTTGAAGGATGCAGACTTCTTCAGGTACCACTGCTTGAAGAAGGTGTCTTCCAGAAACTGGCAGTAGGACTGGGAGTTGAGCTTGACTCCATCCTCAACCCGAAAAGGCCCCACAAGCTCATCTTTGATGATACCAGCCCAAACCAGTACTCCACCTCCACCTTGCTGGCGTCTGAGTCGGACTGGAGCTCTCTGCCCTTTACCAATCCAGCCACGGGCCCATCAAGACTCACTCTCATTTGATCAGTCCATAAAACCTTAGAAAAATCAGTCTTGAGATATTTCTTGGCCCAGTCTTGACGTTTCAGCTTGTGTGTCTTGTTCAGTGGTGGTCGTCTTTCAGGCTTTCTTACCTTGGCCATGTCTCTGAGTATTGCACACCTTGTGCTTTTGGGCACTCCAGTGATGTTGCAGCTCTGAAATATGACCAAACTGGTGGCAAGTGGCATCTTGGCAGCTGCACGCTTGACTTTTCTCAGTTCATGGGCAGTTATTTTGCGCCTTGGTTTTTCCACACGCTTCTTGCGACCCTGTTGACTATTTTGAATGAAACGCTTGATTGTTCGATGATCACGCTTCAGAAGCTTTGCAATTTTAAGAGTGCTGCATCCCTCTGCAAGATATCTCACTATTTTTGACTTTTCTGAGCCTGTCAAGTCCTTCTTTTGACCCATTTTGCCAAAGGAAAGGAAGTTGCCTAATAATTATGCACACCTGATATAGGGTGTTGATGTCATTAGACCACACCCCTTCTCATTACAGCGATGCACATCACCTAATATGCTTAATTGGTAGTAGGCTTTCGAGCCTATACAGCTTGGAGTAAGACAACATGCATAAAGAGGATGATGTGGTCAAAATACTCATTTGCCTAATAATTCTGCACTCCCTGTATATATATATATATATATATATATATATATATATATATATATATATATATATATATATATATATATATGAACCAGTTAGAAAGAGGAACCCCAAGAGCCTGTGCTCAAATAATCAAGTGTTCCTGGAAAAGCGGCTAGAACGGCCAATGTTGTCCTGCACTTGGCCACAAATTAACCGCTATGTGTGAGGAGAGGAAATCATCCGCAAGTGGGGTAAAGCAGCTGTCGGGTAAAATTCCCCAAGTCAAGGGTAAGAACTTACTTGCTAGGTGTCCTGGCGTAAAACCCTCCGAAGAGCCGTGGTCGACAGTACCTCACAGGGCTAAGCACGCTCAGTGTCCCAGACGTTCACCTCCTTGACTTCTCAGGGATCAATCCGCCGTCACTGTACAACAGCTTGTTCCTCCGCAGCTTGCTCCGTCCTGTCTTGATAGCGCCAAACAAGCGCCCAATCCTCACTCATTCAGGAAGCTTTAATCCACCAATCAGCGAAAGAGCCCTCACAGAAAATTCTTCTTTGTAGTGATGTATGACTCCCGGACTTGAAGGTGCACAGCTGTGTAGGGATTATCTTCATGCAACAAATTATAAGTTCAGCCAGTACAAAACTTCCTTTAAAAGTCCAAATTTATTTAGCAAATTAAAACGAAATGGCTGCTAAAATACAGCTCACAAACATAGCACACGGACAAAATCTTACATGTTTTGGCCGTAGCCTTAATCATAGATCTATGATTAAGGCTACGGCCAAAACATGTAAGATTTTGTTTGTGAGCTGTATTTTAGCAGCCGTTTCATTTTAATTTGCTAAATAAATTTGGACTTTTAAAGGAAGTTTTGTACTGGCTGAACTTATAATTTGTTGTATATATATATATATATTTATTTTTATTTTTTTAAAGGGCCAGTAAACCTAGCAAATAATGTTTGATAGATATTTAGCAAAAAAAACAGAACGCTGCTCCTGGCTCTACTGAGCGAGTCTGTTTTCTTCTGCTAAGTGCATCGCAGGCACGCTGTCTAGTCACAGCGCGCCTGATGGCGCTATTAAAATCAATGTAGCTCGCTCCCGCTCTGGTGAGTTTAATAGCGCGATCGGGCCGGCTGTGATTAGACAGTGTGCCCAGATACGCTTAGGATCACTGGTCACCACCGTTTTAGTTACGGGCAGACAGTCTGCCAGTATGCAGTTTAGGATTTTGTTATTTTTTTTTTATATAATTATTAAAACATTTGTAATATTTATTGTTATCTGCAGTGTAGGGATCCTCCTCAACCCTCCCATCTCCCTGATCCCCCCCCCCAAATAGCTATCTAAACCTCCCCCTACTTGTGGCCATCTTAAGTACTGGCTGTCTGCCAGTACCTATAAAACACATTTTAAAAAAAAAAAATTTTTTTTTTTTTACTATTTTCTGTAGTGTAGTGGTCCCCACACCTCCCCCTCCAGCGATCATTAGTCAGGGACCCCCACCCCACCTTTTTTCTGTAGTGTAGCCTCTCATCCCTCCCTCTCCCTTTATTTTTCTGCAGTGTAGGGCCCATTCCACTCCCTTCCCCTCCCTCCGCTGCTGGACCGCCCACCCACCTTCCGGTTTCCCTCCCACACCTCCCGTCGGCACCAGCAGATGATCGTTACACACAATATCACTGTATGTAACGATCTGACATCTGCCTTCATATGGAACCGGATCACTAATCGTGCTCCGGTTCCATATGCAGACAGATGCCTGGAGCTCAGAAACGCCAGATCTCGGCTGTAACTTTACAGCTGGAGCTTCCTGCAGCTCGCACTTAAATATACGTCATGCAGTACGATAGGCAAAGTACTGCATGAGGTATATACGTCATTTTGGGTTAAGGGGTTAAATAGACATCAGATACTTCAAGCCTTCTTATAAATAATGGGACACTTTTAAAAAGTTTTTTATAGTAAGAAATTGTTTTTTGTGTATGTGAGGGAAGGAAGTTACAGATTCTTTAATTTAGCAATTTTGCTATACAAATCTTTTTTTTTTTATTTCAATTGAAAAATATAACAAATACCCAACATTTGGGAAACAAGTATAATAGAAAAAAATGGTATACAAATGTAATCAAAGAAAGCAAATGAATCATCATCTTCCCATAAAGGTTATCCATTCCTTTCATGAAATACAAATGATATAACAGAATTTATGCTTACCTGATAAATTACTTTCTCCAACGGTGTGTCCGGTCCACGGCGTCATCCATAACTTGTGGGAATATCTCTTCCCCAACAGGAAATGGCAAAGAGTACAGCAAAAGCTGTCCATATAGTCCCTCCTAGGCTCCGCCCACCCCAGTCATTCGACTGACGGACAGGAGAAAAACAGGAGAAACTATAGGGTGCCGTGGTGACTGTAGTTAAAGAAATAAATTCATCAAACCTGATTAAAAAACCAGGGCGGGCCGTGGACCGGACACACCGTTGGAGAAAGTAATTTATCAGGTAAGCATAAATTCTGTTTTCTCCAACATTGGTGTGTCCGGTCCACGGCTTCATCCATAACTTGTGGGAACCAATACCAAAGCTTTAGGACACGGATGAAGGGAGGGAGCCAATCAGGTTACCTAAACAGAAGGCACCACGGCTTGTAAAACCTTTCTCCCAAAAATAGCCTCCGAAGAAGCAAAAGTATCAAATTTGTAGAATTTGGCAAAAGTGTGCAGGGAAGACCAAGTCGCTGCCTTACATATCTGATCAACAGAAGCCTCTTTCTTGAAGGCCCATGTGGAAGCCACAGCCCTAGTAGAGTGAGCTGTGATTTTTTCAGGAGGCTGCCGTCCGGCAGTCTCGTAAGCCAATCGGATGATGCTTTTAAGCCAAAAGGAAAGAGAGGTAGAAGTAGCTTTTTGACCTCTCCTTTTACCAGAATAGACGACAAACAGAGAAGATGTTTGTCTGAAATCTTTTGTAGCTTCTAAATAGAATTTTAAAGCACGGACTACATCCAAATTGTGTAACAAACGTTCCTTCTTTGAAACTGGATTCGCACACAAAGAAGGCACAACTATCTCCTGGTTAATATTCTTGTTGGAAACAACCTTTGGAAGAAAACCAGGCTTAGTACGCAAAACAACCTTATCTGAATAGAACACCAGATAGGGTGGATCACACTGCAAAGCAGATAATTCAGAAACTCTTCTAGCAGAAGAGATAGCAACCAAAAACAGAACTTTCCAAGATAGTAACTTGATATCTATGGAATGTAAAGGTTCAAACGGAACCCCTTGAAGATCTGAAAGAACTAAATTTAGACTCCAAGGAGGAGTCATGGGTCTGTAAACAGGCTTGATTCTGACCAAAGCCTGTACAAAAGCTTGTACATCTGGCACAGCTGCCAGTCGTTTGCGTAACAAGACAGATAAAGCAGAAATCTGTCCTTTTAGAGAACTCGCTGACAACCCCTTATCCAAACCTTCTTGTAGAAAGGAGAGGATCTTAGGGATTTTAATCTTACTCCAGGAGAATCCCTTGGATTCACACCAACAGATAAATTTCTTCCATATTTTATGGTAAATCTTTCTAGTCACAGGTTTTCTGGCTTGGACCAGAGTATCTATCACTGAATTTGAAAACCCACGCTTGGATAAAATCAAGCGTTCAATTTCTAAGCAGTCAGCTGCAGAGAGACTAGATTTGGATGTTCGAATGGACCTTGTACTAGAAGATCCTGTCTCAAAGGTAGCTTCCATGGTGGAACCGATGACATATTCACCAGGTCTGCATACCAAGTCCTGCGCGGCCACGCAGGAGCTATCAGAATCACCAAGGCCTTCTCCTGTTTGATCCTGGCTACGAGCCTGGGAAGGAGAGGGAACGGTGGAAACGCATAAGCTAGGTTGAACGACCAAGGCGCCACTAATGCATCCACTCGAGTCGCCTTGGGATCCCTGGATCTGGACCCGTAGCAAGGAACCTTGAAGTTCTGGAGAGACGCCATCAGATCCATGTCTGGAATGCCCCATAATTGAGTCAATTGGGCAAAAACCTCCGGGTGGAGTTCCCACTCCCCCGGATGGAAAGTCTGACGACTCAGATAATCCGCCTCCCAGTTGTCTACTCCTGGGATGTGAATTGCAGATAGATGGCAGGAGTGATCCTCCGCCCATTTGATGATCTTGGATACCTCTCTCATCGCCAAGGAACTCTTTGTTCCTCCCTGATGGTTGATGTAAGCTACAGTCGTCATGTTGTCCGACTGGAATCTTATGAATCCGGCCTTCGCTAGTTGAGGCCAAGCCCGGAGAGCATTGAATATCGCTCTCAGTTCCAGGATGTTTATCGGGAGAAGAGACTCTTCCCGAGACCATAGACCCTGAGCTTTCAGGGAATCCCAGACCGCGCCCCAGCCTAATAGACTGGCGTCGGTCGTGACAATGACCCACTCTGGCCTGCGGAAACTCATTCCCTGAGACAGGTTATCCTGGGTCAACCACCAACGGAGTGAGTCTCTGGTCATCTGGTCTATTTGAATCTTTGGAGACAAGTCTGCATAGTCCCCATTCCACTGATTGAGCATGCACAGTTGTAATGGTCTTAGATGAATTCGAGCAAAAGGAACTATGTCCATTGCTGCAAACATCAATCCTACTACTTCCATGCACTGAGCTATGGAAGGCTGCAGAATAGAGTGAAGAACTTGACAAGCGTTTAGAAGCTTTGACTTTCTGACTTCTGTCAGGAAGATCTTCATTTCTAAGGAATCTATTATTGTTCCCAAGAAGGGAACTCTTGTTGACGGAGACAGGGAACTCTTTTCTACGTTCACCTTCCACCCGTGAGATCTGAGAAAGGCTAGAACAATGTCTGTATGAGCCTTTGCCTTGGAAAGAGACGACGCTTGAATTAGAATGTCGTCCAGATAAGGTGCCACTGCAATGCCCCTTGGTCTTAGAACCGCCAGAAGGGACCCAAGCACCTTTGTGAAAATTCTGGGAGCAGTGGCTAGCCCGAATGGAAGAGCCACGAACTGATAATGTTTGTCCAGAAAGGCGAACCTTAGGAACTGATGATGATCTTTGTGGATAGGAATATGTAGGTACGCATCCTTTAAATCCACGGTAGTCATATATTGACCCTCCTGGATTGTAGGTAAAATTGTTCGAATGGTTTCCATTTTGAACGATGGAACTCTGAGAAATTTGTTTAGAATTTTTAAATCCAGAATTGGTCTGAAAGTTCCCTCTTTTTTGGGAACTACAAACAGGTTTGAGTAAAACCCCTGACTTTGTTCCACAGTTGGAACTGGGTTTATCACTTCCATCCTTAACAGGTCTTCTACACAATGTAAGAATGCCTGTCTCTTTATTTGGTTTGAAGATAAGTGAGACATGTGGAACCTTCCCCTTGGGGGTAGTTCCTTGAATTCTAGAAGATAACCCTGAGAGACTATTTCTAGTGCCCAGGGATCCGGAACATCTCTTGCCCAAGCCTGAGCAAAGAGAGAGAGTCTGCCCCCTACTAGATCCGGTCCCGGATCGGGGGCTACCCCTTCATGCTGTCTTGGTAGCAGCAGCAGGCTTCTTGGCCTGTTTACCCTTGTTCCAGCCTTGCATTGGTTAAAACTTTTTTCAGCAGTTGAGGCCGGGTTTGAACTCACAACCTTTGGGTTAAGAGGCATTAGACTTAAGCACTATGCCACAGCAACCCCATTGATCACCAGACCCTCTCACATGCAGCTGCATGCACTGCATCCAAAAGAAACTGCGCAATTATGGCGCGAAAATGAGGCTCTGCCTGCTATAGTGAAAGGCCCTTCCTGACTGGAAAGGTGTCTAAACAACTGCCTGGCGCCTAAAAACGTTCCCCCACAATAAAAGTTTTATAAATCATCTCTAGATTTCATAAAAAAACTTAAATAAAGCAATCGATTTAGCCCATAAGAGTGTCAACCAGTGTATAGCCCATAATAAGCCTCCATTCTGTTAAGAGTCTAAGAAAATGGCTTACCGATCCCCAAGAGGGAAAATGACAGTCTTCTAGCATTACACAGTCTTGTTAGAAATTGGACTAGTCATACCTTGAGCAGAAAAGTCTGCTAACTGTTCCCCCCAACTGAAGTTCTCTGGGCTCAACAGTCCTGCGTGGGAACAGCAATTGATTTTAGTTACTGCTGCTAAAATCATACTCCTCTTTTAAACAGAACTCTTCATCCCTTTCTGTTTTAGAGTAAATAGTACAAACCGGCACTATTTTAAAATAACAAACTCTTGATAGCAGAATAAAAAACTACAATTAAACACCACATACTCTTCACCATCTCCGTGGAGATGCTACTTGTTCAGAGCGGCAAAGAGAATGACTGGGGGGTGGAGCCTGAGGAGGGGCTATATGGACAGCTTTTGCTGTGCTCTTTGCCATTTCCTGTTGGGGAAGAGAATATTCCCACAAGTAATGGATGACGCCGTGGACCGGACACACCAATGTTGGAGAAAGGGAAGAGCCACAAACTGGTAATGCCTGTCTAGGAAGGCGAGCCTGAGAAACCGATGATAATCTCTGTGTATCGGAATGTGCAGATAAGCATCCTTTAAGTCCACGGTAGTCATATATTGAACCTCCTGGATCATAGGTAGGATGGTTGGAATAGTCTCCATCTTGAAAAATGGGACCCTGAGAAATTTGTTTAGGATCTAGAGATCTAAGATTGGTCTGAAGGTTCCCTTGGGAACCACAAACAGATTTGAATAGAAGCCTTGCCCCTGTTCCTCCTTTGGAACTGGGTGGATCACTCCCATAACTAGGAGGTCTTGAACACAATGTAAGAATGCCTCTCTCTTTATCTGGTTTGCAGATAATTGTGAGAGGTGAAATCTTCCTTTTTGGGGAAGAAGCTTTGAAGCCCAGAAGATATCCCTGGGACACGATTTCCAACGCCCAGGGATCCTGGACATCTCTTGCCCAAGCATGGGCAAAGAGAGAAAGTCTGCCCCCTACTAGATCCGTTACCGGATCGGGGGCTGATCTTTCATGCTGTCTTAGAGGCAGCAGCAGGTTTTTTGGCCTGCTTTCCTTTGTTCCAAGCCTGGTTAGGTCTCCAGACCGGCTTGGACTGGGCAAAATTTCCCTCTTGTTTTGTATTAGAGGAAGTTGAAGCTGCGCCACTCTTGAAGTTTCGAAAGGCACGAAAATTAGGCTGTTTGGTCCTTAATTTGTTGGACCTATCCTGAGAAAGGGTGTGACCTTTTCCTCCAGTAATATCAGAAATGATCTCCTTCAGTCCAGGCCCAAATAGGGTCTGCCCCTTGAAGGGAATGTTGAGAAGCTTAGACTTTGAAGTAACGTCAGCTGACCAGGATTTAAGCCATAGCGCTCTACGCGCCTGAATAGCAAAACCTGAGTTCTTAGCCGTTAGTTTGGTTAAATGAACAACGGGGTCAGAAACAAATGAATTAGCTAGCTTAAGAGCTTTAAGCGTGTCAAGGATATCATCCAATGGGGTTTCTACCTGCAGAGCCTCTTCTAGAGACTCAAACCAGAAGGCCGCAGCAGCAGTGACAGGGGCAATGCATGCAAGGGGCTGGAGAATAAAACCTTGTTGAATAAAAAATTTCTTAAGGTAACCCTCTAATTTTTTGTCCATTGGATCTAGGAAAGCACAACTGTCCTCGACAGGGATAGTTGTACGCTTCGCTAGAGTAGAGACTGCTCCCTCCTCCTTAGGGACCATTTGCCACAAGTCCCGTGTAGCGGTATCTATGGGAAACATCTTTTTAAAGACAGGAGGGGGAGAGAACGGTACACCTGGTCTATCCCATTCCTTAGTAATCATTTCTGAAAACCTCTTAGGTATTGGAAAAACATCAGTGTAAACAGGCACTGCGTAGTATTTATCCAATTTACACAATTTCTCTGGGACTACAATGGCGTCACAGTCATCCAGAGTTGCTAAAACCTCCCTGAGCAACATGTGGAGGTGTTCAAGCTTAAATTTAAATGTAGACATATCAGAATCAGGTTGAAGTTTCTTCCCTGAGTCAGAAAAATCACCCACAGATAGAAGCTCTCCTTCTTCGGCTTCTGCACATTGTGAGAGTATATCGGACATAGCTACTAAAGTGTCAGAGAGCTCTGTATTTGTTCTAGCCCCAGAGCTGTCTCGCTTTCCTTGTAACCCAGGCAGTTTGGACAATACTTCTGTAAGAGTATGATTCACAACTGCCGCCATGTCTTGTAAAGTATACGCAATGGGCGCGCTAGATGTACTTGGCGCCCCTTGAGCGGGAGTGATAGGCTCTGACACGTTGGGAGAGTTAGTCGGCATAACTTCCCCCTTGTCAATTTTCTCTGGTGATAAATCTTTTAAAGCCAGAATATGGTCTTTATAACTTATAGTAAGATCAGTGCATTTGGTACACATTCTAAGAGGGGGTTCCACAATGGCTTCTAAACATAATGAACAAGGAGTTTCCTCTATGTCAGACATGTTTAACAGACTAGTAATGAGACCAGCAAGCTTGGAAAACACTTTAATAAATGTGAAAAAGCAGATTATAAAAAACGGTACTGTGCCTTTAAGGGAAAAAAACAAAAACAAAAACTGCAAAACAGTGAAAAAAGCAGTTAACTCTATGAAATTTTTACAGTTTATGTACTAGACTAAAATAGCATTGCACCCACTTGCAAATGGATGATTAACCCCTCAGGTTAAAAAACGAAGCAAAAAAACGGTAAAAACCATTAAAACAGTCACAAGCAAACTGCCACAGCTCTACTGTGGCTCCTACCTTCCCATAAAACGACTTTTGTAGGCACAAAAACCCTTTACAGAGGCCCAATATGTCAGGGGACTCCTTCAGGGAAGCTGGATGTCTCAGAATGTAATAACAACTGCGCAATTAGAGCGCGGAAATAGGCCCCTCCCACCATGCACTCAAAGTCAGAGGGCCTTAAAAAACTATGCCTAGGAGTAAAATAACAGCCATGTGGAAAACTAGGCCCCAAACAAAGATTTATCACCTCAGTAAAAATCGTTCTTTATATAAATGCAAACGTTTTACATACTAAGCCATAATAGAAAGTAATATGAAAATTAATTTTTACTGCAAGCATGATGCCAGACGTTTATTAAATCACTGCAATCAGGCTTACCTTAACTATA
Source organism: Bombina bombina (assembly GCF_027579735.1). Classification (NCBI taxonomy): domain Eukaryota; kingdom Metazoa; phylum Chordata; class Amphibia; order Anura; family Bombinatoridae; genus Bombina; species Bombina bombina. The sequence goes on along the minus strand of NC_069499.1, from coordinate 199,544,693 downwards.
TCAGGGACTGTCAGCATTTTCTAGTTCTTATCATCCTCTAGAAAATAATATACTGAACATACCTCAGGGCAGTTAATTCTGCAGGCCGTTGTCCCAGCTGAAGTTTCCTCATACTCTTCAGTTATGTGTGAGAACAGCAGTGGACCTTAGTTACAACCTGCTAAGATCATCAAAAACCTCAGGCAAATTCTTCTTCTAATTTCTGCCTGAGGTAAAAAACAGTACAACGCCGGCACCGTTTAAAAATAACAAACTTTTGTTTGAAGATAAACTACACTAATTCACCACATCTCTCTAGCTACTTCCCTTGTCGAGAGCTGCAAGAGAATGACTGGAGGTGGCAGTTAGGGGAGGAGCTATATAGACAGCTCTGCTGTGGGTGATCCTCTTGCAGCTTCCTGTTGGGAAGGAGAATATCCCACAAGTAATGGATGAATCCGTGGACTGGATACACCTTACAAGAGAAATATTCCTTTATTTAAAAGAGGGGTTTGTACTTTAGATGAGTTGAATTATTAGAGGCCCCTCCCTACAACATGCAATTTTTTTTAAGTTCAATATGTAGTTTTATTATAACTTCAAGGAGACAATCTGCTTTAAAACAGCAGGGTTTTTGCATTTAAAGGGACATGAAACCCAAAAATTTTTTTTCATGATTTAGGTAGAACATACAATTTTAAACAACTTTCCAGTTTACTTCTATGATCAAATTTGCTTCATTCTCTTGGTATGCTTAGTTGAAGGAGCAGCAATTCACTACTGGTTTCAAACTGAACACATGGGTGAGCCAATGACAATCAGTATATATATGCAGCCACCAATCAGCAGCTAGAACCTAGGTTCTTTGCTGCTGCTGAGCTTCCCTAGATAAACTGTTCAGCAAATGATAACAAGAGAAGGAAGCAAATGTAATAATAGAAGTAAATTGGAAAGTTGTTTAAAATTGCATTCTCTATCTGAATCATGAAAGAAAAAAAAAATGTGGGTTTTATGTCCCTTTAAGGGATATGGGGGAAACCAGAAAAAAAACTCAATCTCATTAGCTCCCTTCTTGCTGCATTGCATTCAGCAATTGTGGTATTTCAGTTCTCCAAACTTACAAGATTCATGCAGAGCATGGAATTTTAAACAACTTTCCAATTTACTTCTATTATATAATTTGCTTTGTTGTTGTGGTATCAGTTGATTAAAAACATATGTAGGTAGGCTCAGGAGCAACACTACTGGGAGCTACCTGCTGAATGGTATCTGCAGATATATGCCTCTTGTCATTGGCTCATACATTGTGGCTGGGGATTTCCGTGTAGCCTGAAAGAGTTTTCATTTTGTTTTCTTTCTTTTTTAATGATTGCATTTCACATACATTTTATAGCTAAGTGGTAGCATGAAATGCAAGAAAACGGCCTAGATCAATACCTTGGGTTCTTCCCCCCCAAATATATACAGTTTTGTTGGCCAGTTTTGAAAATGTGGGCAGTTATGGCACACTAAGTGAGACACGGACCCACTGCTTGAACCTTTAAAAAAATCCTCTTTAGGTACCGTGATACACGGGTGTAATTAGATGCCTTCTATTTACCATAAGCAATATATATCTGGTGTATCTAAACAGAGGAGATCCTACTGTACTATAACTATATATGTTTAGATTTGTTTTATATAGTTTTGTTGATAGATTTTGAGAATTTGAGCAGTTATGTCATACTAAATGAACCATGGACCAATTGCCTGAATGTGTCTAAAAATTCAGTTTCAGAACGGTGATACACAGCTGCAATTAGAGGACTTTTAAATTACCAAAGCCAATGACATCCCATACACGTCTGATCTTCCTAAACACAGATTATAAGGACCATTTGTCTTATGACTGCACAGGTTGTGTGTAAATAACCCAACGTTTGTGAAAAAAGTAATGATTTGGCATACATTTTATAGCAAAAATGGGCCTACATCAAAACATTGTGTTGTCTACTTTTACGATTATATATATATATATATATATATATATATATATATATATATATATATATATATATATATATATATATATATATATACACAGGGAGTGCAGAATTATTAGGCAAGTTGTATTTTTGAGGATTAATTTTATTATTGAACAACAACCATGTTCTCAATGAACCCAAAAAACCCATTAATATCAAAGCTGAATAGTTTTGGAAGTAGTTTTTAGTTTGTTTTTAGTTATAGCTATTTTAGGGGGATATCTGTGTGTGCAGGTGACTATTACTGTGCATGATTATTAGGAAACTTAACAAAAAACAAATATATACCAATTTCAATTATTTATTTTTACCAGTGAAACCAATATAACATCTCAACATTCACAAATATACATTTCTGACATTCAAAAACAAAACAAAAACAAATCAGTGACCAATATAGCCACCTTTCTTTGCAAGCACACTAAAAAGCCTGCCATCCATGGATTCTGTCAGTGTTTTGATCTGTTCACCATCAACATTGCGTGCAGCAGCAACCACAGCCTCCCAGACACTGTTCAGAGAGGTGTACTGTTTTCCCTCCTTGTAAATCTCACATTTGATGATGGACCACAGGTTCTCAATGGGGTTCAGATCAGGTGAACAAGGAGGCCATGTCATTAGATTTTCTTCTTATATACCCTTTCTTGCCAGCCACGCTGTGGAGTACTTGGACGCGTGTGATGGAGCATTGTCCTGCATGAAAATCATGTTTTTCTTGAAGGATGCAGACTTCTTCAGGTACCACTGCTTGAAGAAGGTGTCTTCCAGAAACTGGCAGTAGGACTGGGAGTTGAGCTTGACTCCATCCTCAACCCGAAAAGGCCCCACAAGCTCATCTTTGATGATACCAGCCCAAACCAGTACTCCACCTCCACCTTGCTGGCGTCTGAGTCGGACTGGAGCTCTCTGCCCTTTACCAATCCAGCCACGGGCCCATCAAGACTCACTCTCATTTGATCAGTCCATAAAACCTTAGAAAAATCAGTCTTGAGATATTTCTTGGCCCAGTCTTGACGTTTCAGCTTGTGTGTCTTGTTCAGTGGTGGTCGTCTTTCAGGCTTTCTTACCTTGGCCATGTCTCTGAGTATTGCACACCTTGTGCTTTTGGGCACTCCAGTGATGTTGCAGCTCTGAAATATGACCAAACTGGTGGCAAGTGGCATCTTGGCAGCTGCACGCTTGACTTTTCTCAGTTCATGGGCAGTTATTTTGCGCCTTGGTTTTTCCACACGCTTCTTGCGACCCTGTTGACTATTTTGAATGAAACGCTTGATTGTTCGATGATCACGCTTCAGAAGCTTTGCAATTTTAAGAGTGCTGCATCCCTCTGCAAGATATCTCACTATTTTTGACTTTTCTGAGCCTGTCAAGTCCTTCTTTTGACCCATTTTGCCAAAGGAAAGGAAGTTGCCTAATAATTATGCACACCTGATATAGGGTGTTGATGTCATTAGACCACACCCCTTCTCATTACAGCGATGCACATCACCTAATATGCTTAATTGGTAGTAGGCTTTCGAGCCTATACAGCTTGGAGTAAGACAACATGCATAAAGAGGATGATGTGGTCAAAATACTCATTTGCCTAATAATTCTGCACTCCCTGTATATATATATATATATATATATATATATATATATATATATATATATATATATATATATATATATATGAACCAGTTAGAAAGAGGAACCCCAAGAGCCTGTGCTCAAATAATCAAGTGTTCCTGGAAAAGCGGCTAGAACGGCCAATGTTGTCCTGCACTTGGCCACAAATTAACCGCTATGTGTGAGGAGAGGAAATCATCCGCAAGTGGGGTAAAGCAGCTGTCGGGTAAAATTCCCCAAGTCAAGGGTAAGAACTTACTTGCTAGGTGTCCTGGCGTAAAACCCTCCGAAGAGCCGTGGTCGACAGTACCTCACAGGGCTAAGCACGCTCAGTGTCCCAGACGTTCACCTCCTTGACTTCTCAGGGATCAATCCGCCGTCACTGTACAACAGCTTGTTCCTCCGCAGCTTGCTCCGTCCTGTCTTGATAGCGCCAAACAAGCGCCCAATCCTCACTCATTCAGGAAGCTTTAATCCACCAATCAGCGAAAGAGCCCTCACAGAAAATTCTTCTTTGTAGTGATGTATGACTCCCGGACTTGAAGGTGCACAGCTGTGTAGGGATTATCTTCATGCAACAAATTATAAGTTCAGCCAGTACAAAACTTCCTTTAAAAGTCCAAATTTATTTAGCAAATTAAAACGAAATGGCTGCTAAAATACAGCTCACAAACATAGCACACGGACAAAATCTTACATGTTTTGGCCGTAGCCTTAATCATAGATCTATGATTAAGGCTACGGCCAAAACATGTAAGATTTTGTTTGTGAGCTGTATTTTAGCAGCCGTTTCATTTTAATTTGCTAAATAAATTTGGACTTTTAAAGGAAGTTTTGTACTGGCTGAACTTATAATTTGTTGTATATATATATATATATTTATTTTTATTTTTTTAAAGGGCCAGTAAACCTAGCAAATAATGTTTGATAGATATTTAGCAAAAAAAACAGAACGCTGCTCCTGGCTCTACTGAGCGAGTCTGTTTTCTTCTGCTAAGTGCATCGCAGGCACGCTGTCTAGTCACAGCGCGCCTGATGGCGCTATTAAAATCAATGTAGCTCGCACCCGCTCTGGTGAGTTTAATAGCGCGATCGGGCCGGCTGTGATTAGACAGTGTGCCCAGATACGCTTAGGATCACTGGTCACCACCGTTTTAGTTACGGGCAGACAGTCTGCCAGTATGCAGTTTAGGATTTTGTTATTTTTTTTTTATATAATTATTAAAACATTTGTAATATTTATTGTTATCTGCAGTGTAGGGATCCTCCTCAACCCTCCCATCTCCCTGATCCCCCCCCCCAAATAGCTATCTAAACCTCCCCCTACTTGTGGCCATCTTAAGTACTGGCTGTCTGCCAGTACCTATAAAACACATTTTAAAAAAAAAAAATTTTTTTTTTTTTACTATTTTCTGTAGTGTAGTGGTCCCCACACCTCCCCCTCCAGCGATCATTAGTCAGGGACCCCCACCCCACCTTTTTTCTGTAGTGTAGCCTCTCATCCCTCCCTCTCCCTTTATTTTTCTGCAGTGTAGGGCCCATTCCACTCCCTTCCCCTCCCTCCGCTGCTGGACCGCCCACCCACCTTCCGGTTTCCCTCCCACACCTCCCGTCGGCACCAGCAGATGATCGTTACACACAATATCACTGTATGTAACGATCTGACATCTGCCTTCATATGGAACCGGATCACTAATCGTGCTCCGGTTCCATATGCAGACAGATGCCTGGAGCTCAGAAACGCCAGATCTCGGCTGTAACTTTACAGCTGGAGCTTCCTGCAGCTCGCACTTAAATATACGTCATGCAGTACGATAGGCAAAGTACTGCATGAGGTATATACGTCATTTTGGGTTAAGGGGTTAAATAGACATCAGATACTTCAAGCCTTCTTATAAATAATGGGACACTTTTAAAAAGTTTTTTATAGTAAGAAATTGTTTTTTGTGTATGTGAGGGAAGGAAGTTACAGATTCTTTAATTTAGCAATTTTGCTATACAAATCTTTTTTTTTTTATTTCAATTGAAAAATATAACAAATACCCAACATTTGGGAAACAAGTATAATAGAAAAAAATGGTATACAAATGTAATCAAAGAAAGCAAATGAATCATCATCTTCCCATAAAGGTTATCCATTCCTTTCATGAAATACAAATGATATAACAGAATTTATGCTTACCTGATAAATTACTTTCTCCAACGGTGTGTCCGGTCCACGGCGTCATCCATAACTTGTGGGAATATCTCTTCCCCAACAGGAAATGGCAAAGAGTACAGCAAAAGCTGTCCATATAGTCCCTCCTAGGCTCCGCCCACCCCAGTCATTCGACTGACGGACAGGAGAAAAACAGGAGAAACTATAGGGTGCCGTGGTGACTGTAGTTAAAGAAATAAATTCATCAAACCTGATTAAAAAACCAGGGCGGGCCGTGGACCGGACACACCGTTGGAGAAAGTAATTTATCAGGTAAGCATAAATTCTGTTTTCTCCAACATTGGTGTGTCCGGTCCACGGCTTCATCCATAACTTGTGGGAACCAATACCAAAGCTTTAGGACACGGATGAAGGGAGGGAGCCAATCAGGTTACCTAAACAGAAGGCACCACGGCTTGTAAAACCTTTCTCCCAAAAATAGCCTCCGAAGAAGCAAAAGTATCAAATTTGTAGAATTTGGCAAAAGTGTGCAGGGAAGACCAAGTCGCTGCCTTACATATCTGATCAACAGAAGCCTCTTTCTTGAAGGCCCATGTGGAAGCCACAGCCCTAGTAGAGTGAGCTGTGATTTTTTCAGGAGGCTGCCGTCCGGCAGTCTCGTAAGCCAATCGGATGATGCTTTTAAGCCAAAAGGAAAGAGAGGTAGAAGTAGCTTTTTGACCTCTCCTTTTACCAGAATAGACGACAAACAGAGAAGATGTTTGTCTGAAATCTTTTGTAGCTTCTAAATAGAATTTTAAAGCACGGACTACATCCAAATTGTGTAACAAACGTTCCTTCTTTGAAACTGGATTCGCACACAAAGAAGGCACAACTATCTCCTGGTTAATATTCTTGTTGGAAACAACCTTTGGAAGAAAACCAGGCTTATTACGCAAAACAACCTTATCTGAATAGAACACCAGATAGGGCGGATTACACTGCAGAGCAGATAACTCAGAAACTCTTCTAGCAGAAGAAATAGCAACTAAAAACAAAACTTTCCAAGATAACAACTTAATATCTATGGAATGTAAAGGTTCAAACGGAACCCCTTGGAGAACTGAAAGAACTAGATTTAGATTTCAGGGAGGAGTCAAGGGTCTGTAAACAGGCTTGATCCTAACCAAAGCCTGAACAAATGCTTGAACATCTGGCACAGCTGCCAGTCGTTTGTGTAACAAGACAGATAAAGCAGAAATCTGTCCCTTTAGAGAACTCGCTGATAATCCCTTATCCAAACCTTCTTGGAGAAAGGAAAGGATCTTAGGAATTTTGATCTTACTCCATGAGAATCCTTTGGATTCACACCAACAGATATATCTTTTCCATATTTTATGGTAAATTTTTCTAGTTACCGGTTTTCTGGCTTGTACCAGAGTATCTATCACGGAATCCGAAAACCCACGCTTAGATAGAATCAAGCGTTCAATTTCCAAGCCGTCAGCTGGAGAGAGACTAGATTTGGATGTTCGAATGGACCCTCTACAAGAAGATCCTGTCTCAAAGGTAGCTTCTATGGTGGAGCCGATGACATATTCACCAGGTCTGCATACCAAGTCCTGCGTGGCCACGCAGGAGCTATCAAGATCACCGAGGCCCTCTCCTGCTTGATCCTGGCTACCAGCCTAGGAATGAGAGGAAACGGTGGAAACACATAAGCTAGGTTGAAGGTCCAAGTCGCTACTAATGCATCCACTAGAGTCGCCTTGGGATCCCTGGATCTGGACCCGTAGCAAGGAACCTTGAAGTTCTGACGAGACGCCATCAGATCCATGTCTGGAATGCCCCATAATTGAGTCAACTGGGCAAAGATCTCCGGGTGGAGTTCCCACTCCCCCGGATGGAATGTCTGACGACTCAGATAATCCGCCTCCCAGTTTTCCACTCCTGGGATGTGGATCGCAGATAGGTGGCAGGAGTGATCCTCCGCCCATTTTATGATTTTGGTCACTTCTCTCATAGCCAGGGAACTCCTTGTTCCCCCTTGATGATTGATGTAAGTAACAGTCGTCATGTTGTCTGATTGGAATCTTATGAATCTGGCCTTTGCTAGTTGAGGCCAAGCCCTGAGAGCATTGAATATCGCTCTCAGTTCCAGAATGTTTATCGGGAGAAGAGACTCTTCCCGAGACCATAGCCCCTGAGCTTTCAGGGAATCCCAGACCGCGCCCCAGCCCACTAGACTGGCGTCGGTCGTGACGATGACCCACTCTGGTCTGCGGAAGCTCATCATTACTGCCGTCAATTGTTGCATAGTAATAAGCATTGGCGTGCTAGAAGTACTAGGGGCCTCCTGCGTGGGAAAAACTGGCGTAGACACAGAAGGAGATGATGTAGAACTATGTCTACTCCCTTCATCTGATGAATCATCTTGGGCAACTTTACTATCTGTGGCAGTACTGTCCTTACTTTGTTTGGACGCTATGGCACAATTATCACACAATTTTGAAGGGGGAGACACATTGTCTTTCATACATATAGAACATAGCTTATCTGAAGGTACAGACATGTTAAACAGGCTTAAACTTGTCAATAAAGTACAAAAACCGTTTTAAAACAAAAACGTTACTGTCTCTTTAAATGTTAAACAGGGCACACTTTATTACTGAATATGTGAAAAACTATGAAGGAATTGTTCAAATTTTACCAAATTTTCACCACAGTGTCTTAAAGCATTCAAAGCATTGCAACCCAAATTTCAGAGCTTTAACCCTTAAAATGAAGAAACCGGAGCCGGTTACAGTTTTAACCCCTCTACAGTCCCAGCTACAGCCTTTGCTGCGACTTTACCAAACCCAGGGGGAATAAGATACCAAATGAAGCCTTCTAGGAACCTTTTCAACTACTTTCAGATCCACACACATGCAGCTGCCTGTCTTGCTTTCAAAAGTAACTGCGCAGTAATGGCGCGAAAATGAGTCTCAGCCTACTACAGGGAAGGCCCTTCCTGACTGGAAAGGTGTCTAACCCAGTGCCTGACGTTAAAAAACGTTCCCCAAAGTTTATTAGTGTGAATTTCAACATAAAGGTGTATAAAATGCCCAAATAAAGCAATCGATCTTGCCCATAAAAGTGTCTACCAGTTTTATAGCCCATATTAAGCCCTTTATTCTGTTTGAGACTAAGAAAATGGCTTACCGGTCCCCATGAGGGGAAATGACAGCCTTCCAGCATTACACAGTCTTGTTAGAAATATGGCTAGTCATACCTTAAGCAGAAAACTCTGCTAACTGTTTCCCCCAACTGAAGTTACTTCATCTCAACAGTCCTATGTGGAAACAGCAAACGATTTTAGTTACTGCTGCTAAAATCATATTCCTCTCACAAACAGAACTCTTCATCTTTTTCTGTTTCAGAGTAAATAGTACATACCAGCACTATTTTAGAATAAAAAACTACAACTAAACACCACATACTCTTAACCATCTCCGTGGAGATGTTGCCTGTGCAACGGCAAAGAGAATGACTGGGGTGGGCGGAGCCTAGGAGGGACTATATGGACAGCTTTTGCTGTACTCTTTGCCATTTCCTGTTGGGGAAGAGATATTCCCACAAGTTATGGATGACGCCGTGGACCGGACACACCAATGTTGGAGAGAAGATGTTTACAACAAACACTGCTGCCAAATAGTGCTCAAGACACGTGCAATCCCTTTAATTAAAATTTCATGATTCAGATAGAGCCTACAATTTAGAAGCATATACTTCTATTACCTATCAAATTTGCCTCTTTTACTTGCTATCCTTTGTTGAAACTTTCAATATGACAGCATATTGCGGTAGGCCCATGAATGTGCATGTCTTAAGCGGTAGACATGGGCAAAATTTAATTAATTTGCTATTAGTTTTCAAATGAACGACTACAATATTAATTAAATTAACTTTTTTTATTAGATAGAGAAACTAAATGAAACATAATCAAATGTTGTATCTGTTCATTTGGTTCATTCCCAAAAATGAATGAATGTTCAGTGCTCATTTGCGCAAATGGTCCATTGACATCAAAACGTTTGTTTGCACAGTACATTTGCACATAGCCCAGAATATTGTATAGTGCTATGTGCAAATGTACCGTGCAAACAAATGTTTATGCCAATAGACCCTGAAAATGAGCACTAAACAGCCCTCTTTAAAATAATTAGAAAACACACTGTCGAAATTCACTACTGACAGCTTAAAGTACGCATGCGCGCATGGAGATCACCGCTTTAAGATTTAATAGGACACTCTTTTTCATCTCTGTCGAGATTAGCTACCAGAGCCTGTGCGCATGCATTCCAAAGATTCTTTTGAATCATCTGTTGAATGCAATTACATAATTGTGAGCATGCGCACGTCGAGTTAGCTAATCTCGAAGAGGTAGCTTTTTTCGTCAGAACACCGGCAAAAATGTCAGCATCATTATTGGAAAATGAACAACAAATTAACAAGATTTTGCATGTCCATTAAACATTATTTGGGAGCTGTCAGCAACATTTGTAGCAATGTTACTCACATGGAGCTGAAAACATGAGTACACTCCTAAGCCTAGATAGATTTACTCTTACCTACGTCTTAAACAGAGGATACCAAGAGAAAGGTAAACGTGAAGTTAAAACTTTTTACTTTCTGAATCATTAAAATGTCATTTTGACTTCCACATACCTATAGCTGAAAAATCTGCCACTGTAAACCTTTGACAGGGGGTTATTCTTATTACCAGACTTAATGTATCATTCACCACTCACCTAAGGCTTCACTCATCCAATGTATGTGACTCTCCACATCCCCAATAAGCTCTTGGAACTCCTCTGTGAGATTAGAGCATTGCTTCTGGATGTAGTATACACCTGGGGGTTTCTTTTTCTTCTCCACAATGTCCAGGACATCTGCGAAAAGCATGTTTCTCTCTTCAGGCATCACAAACTTGCCATTGTACACAGCATCTGCATAGCCATTTGGAGTCACCGCAACACTCACATTCTTGTACCCTACACATGACCTGCAGAATGCAGTAGTTAGTGCATAAGATCAAATCTATTTGACAAATATTCAGCAGAAGGTGTACATAGAGTATAGAAGACATTATTATAATAAAACACACATCAACAAATATTTTTAAAATAAGGCTGTTGTCACTATAAATTTAACATGAAGAATAAATAAAAGGTACTAGCACCCACCTTCTCATTAACTGGATTCCTGGAAGTCACTTCCAGAATTCTGTAGGTGGAATTACATTTTCAGCATATAAGGAGGCTAAGGATAATCCAATATAAACTTAAAAAAAAATGATGACATCTACAGGACCCATACCGAAGATAATCGAACGTCCATTTTTGCAGGGCTGGCCAGTGGGTGATGGCATTGCGTATAATGCAGGGTCTGTTTGAAGAGATCCAATCCCGATAAAACGTCAAGGGAGATGGAGGCTTGTTTAGGTAAGTAACAGAATGTGCGCCCTGGAGCTCTGTAGAGGAGAGGACAGAGCAGGTTGCAGGTATGCAAAACAAAACCACTTATCACTTACACACGCCTAAAATATTACTGTAAATAACAATGACTCATTTAAATATATATTTTATTACCTTTGTCAAACATGTTTCCTGCTGTTTTCACGGTGACTGTTTTCTAATTAACTCTCCATAAATAACTGGGAAAGCAAATATATATATATATATATATATATAACCCCTGAAGGGTAGCCAACGTACCATAAGAGGGTTTTAACAAAACGGGTCTCTGTTAAAAACCTGTAAGACCCTTGCAACAGGCGACATACAGGGTATACCACTCTCATTAAGGTGATATATGTTTATTACAGTGTTCTTCCCAGGACAAATTAAATGAGCACACCACGTGGCTGATTTTATTTATTTTTCCAAATCTAATCAATATTTGGTGTGACCACACTTTGGCCTCTATTTAACAAGCTTCGTATGGAGCTTGATGGCCCCTGTTTCTGGTGAGTTTTCAGACTCGCCAGAAACAGCAGTTATGAAGCAGCGGTCACAAAGACCGCTGCTTCATAACCTGTCCGCCTGCTCTGAGGCGGACACACATCGCCACAATACAACCCGATCGAGTATGATCGGGTTGATTGACACCCCCTGCTGGCAGCCCATTGGCCGCGAGTCTTCAGGGGCGGCGTTGCACCAGCAGCTCTTGTGAGCTGCTGGTGCAATACTGAATACGGACCTGATCCGCAGTGTCGGAGCCAGACCTTGATAAATATGTTCCTTTGCCTTTAAAACAGCATACATTCTTCTAGGTACACTTACGCAAAGTCAGGGATTTTGTAGGCATATAGTCAAGTGCACGAGTAGACAATCACCCAGAGGCAGAACGTTTTTTCACTTTCTGCGATGAGATTTTTTTAAATGAATCTTTTTCTGCAGGTTATTTTGAATTGATTTTAAATTAGGCAGTTAGACTAAAGCACCAACTAAATTGCAATGTGTTGATTAACTGGAGAGTAAAGCAGTTTTTTAAAGTTTTATAATATATTGCATTGCAAATTAGCTGCAGAAAAAAAAATAGTGTTATGTTTTTTAAAATTTCTCAAATAATTTTTTTCCTTTGCTTTTGGTCTAACATTACATAATTAGAGGGTTAAATGAAATAAAAACGTGCATTGCTCACATTAACTTATTAAATTCAGGAGTAAGAGCTTTGCAAACCATGAAAGGCTAGGAGGAGAGGTTAAATTTAAAAAAAAAAATATATATATATATATATATATATATATATATATATATATATATATATATATATATATATATATATATATATATATATATATATATATACACACACACACAGACACAAATAAATAAAACTAATGCAGGGTGATGGCAGATTTTATAATTGTACTAATAAAAATTGCCATGTTATGTACCTGCATTATTTGCTGCATTAGTTGTCATTAAAAGTATGGCATGTGTCTGCAGGAATATGATTTTGTTTGTTTACAAATAAAAGGAAAAGGCTTTCTATCATCAGACAATTATAACCTAGTTTATGGCTTCATTTATTAATATACACCAGTAATTCACACCAAAGGTGTAATCTGCTAGGGTAATATAAAGTAATAAAGTAAATTAGGGCTGATGTTCCTAATAATTTGTGTACTACTATGAAAACAGTTTAAATGTGTGTTCCATAAGAAGCTCCTAAATGAAAAAACAAAAGATTGTTATATGGTAAATGTTAGATACAAAAACACTTGTGAGCAACGAATGTGGACACTGGTATCTTTGGTTAATTTCACAGTTATTGGGGTATGACAAACATATATAAATAATTATTTCACTACATTTAAAAAACAATGTTCCACAGGAAAACTGAACTGAAAACCACTGCTTTTTATGACATATGTATGTGTTAAAAACACTAGTCACTAAACGGTACAAGCAGCATGACATTTTCGAAAAGCAAATTTGTAACATTTGTAGCCTTTCTTAAAATGATGGTAAACCCTAGCGTTTGTGAAACGCTAGGATTTACAATCGTAACAAATAAAGGGGACTTTCATTCATGAAGTATAAAATACTTCATTCTGAAAGCCCCTTTATTTGTTAGCAGCGTTTGCTGCGCTGAGCTGCTAAAGGCAGCCCACGGCAGAACGCAATTTGGCTGAGGTGACGTTTCCACCTCTTAGCCAATAGCCGTGCGGGAAATACAGCTTGGCGCCAGGTTTTGTGGCGCCAAGCTGTATTTCCCGCACTGCTATTGGCTAAGAGGTGGAAACGTCACCTCTCAGCCAAATTGCGTTCTGCCGTGGGCTGCCTTTAGCAGCTCAGCGCAGCAAACGCTGCTAACAAATAAAGGGGCTTTCAGAATGAAGTATTTTATACTTCATGAATGAAAGTCCCCTTTATTTGTTACAATTGTAAATCCTAGCGTTTCCCAAACGCTAGGGTTTACCATCACTTTAAATAAGACTGATATAACAGCAAAAAAATCCCCTCTCCACACGGTAACATAAACATCTCATAGAAGCTCAAAGTGAAGGTTAAGTTTGAGGCTTCTTCTTTCATTAATAGACTTGTAGTTACAAAAAAAAAAAGCGACTATCTTTTATATGCATACATGTTATTTTTATTTTTTTCTACTTTGTTTTTTCCTTACCGTTCACTTCTAATCTCCTCCCATTAGTTATTTCCTGGTTTTTGATCCAGTGACGTATAGAGCGGTCCCACCCGCTCTATACGTGTCCAGTAGGCTCGTGCACGGAGAATATAAAAAACTGCGCATGCGCATCTTTCTCCGACTCTCATCAATGCGCATGCGGTAATCACGTCCATTGCCCATTTCAGCGCATGCGTCATTGGTCTCTGCAACATAGTATTGAATGAATAACAATATCCATTCAATACTATAGTTGAACAGACAGAGAGTAGCTGTGTTTTTTAGCGAACCTTCTATAATGTTGCAGCTTGTCTGTGAACTGCTGTTAGCTAACGCTGTAGAAATAACATTTGTAATGCGCATGTGGGAAACGGGGCCGCGCTCGCTGGGACAATGTGAACAGAAACTACTGACGCATGCGCATATTCTCACAGTAACTGCTGACGTCAATTGACGGCCGCCTAACGGCCAAATAGTCAATTGGCTCTAGAAACAACGTGATCATCGTTTACAAAAAAAAAACAAAACAAAAAAAAACACAGGGTTGATTTACAGATAGCGAACTTGAAAAGAAAGAAGGGATACATCTAAGGAACGAAGTACAAGTATAACTATTGATGAATGAAACTGACATTTCTTTTTAGTGATACATACAATATCTCATTAGAAACAATTGAAGTTAACCTTCACTTCAACATAACCCTTTTTTGATGACAGCATCACGGTTCCAAGGACACTGTTTATTTGTAGTAAGGGCTGTTGCTATGCTATAAATCAAGCCTCAGCAGGCTTGTAGCAAGTAGCCACTCTGACAGTCCCTCCTGCACTGAAAAGGATCAGCAGTACTGTGTGCCCACTAAGGGCTAGATTTATCAACGCTGAGGCATACAGGGGCGGGTATACGCGCCCCTGTACGCCTCAGCTCGCTTGTGGCAGGGCGAAATTACCCGCAGGTAATTAACATTGCACATGAGCGCAATTTTGCGCTCGCGTGCAATCCCACCCCCTGCCGGCGCACAGCCAATCAAGCGCAGGCAGGAGCTGTCAATCTCTTCGGTCGGACTCGACCGAGGAGATTGAATTTCGCCACAATAGAGGTGGCGTAGATGTTAGGGAAGCAGCGGTCTGGTGACCGCTGCTTGATAAATCACGGCGAGCAAGTTCTTGAGAGAACTTGCTGCCGTAGGGGCTTAATAAATCTAGCCCTAAGCAGCCCTCATCCACAGCTACAAAACAAAAGCAGAGGATGTTATCCCCATGGCTTCCAAAATAGCTGCAGTGTATTGCACAGAAATACATTGCAGCGATCTTTGTTAGCCATAGGATGGGGGTTAGAAGGTAAGCAGTGCAGCCACTGTGATCAGATATGCACTGTGAGGCACGCAGAGGTGAGGAGGAACTGACACGCAGTTGATGAATGTAAAGTAATTTCACAGTGCGCAAAGAGGAACGCTCAGCTCTATGCGCTACACCTGTAATGTTTCTGCAGACAGGCTGCATTTTCTGCGCTGACATCGCAGATCACAGTATGTTCTGCCTTGGGGGACAATCATACCAAACAGATGCTAATGATCATCAATATGTAGTTTGAAACACAAACATTAACTGAAACAGAAACAGCTGTGTAGGAAGAATAAAACTGGGTGAGGAAGTTGGAACAGCCACATTATGCTAACAAGGTGAGGTTACTCAAGACAGTTTAATGTCAAAAGTCATACACCATGGCAAGACTTGCTGTCCAAACACTTTTGAAGAACCACAAAAAAAACGAGCAACGAAGATGCAGTGGGTTAGCCTAGTAAACTTAGTACAGCAGATGAAAGACACATCATGCTCCCTTCCCTTCATAATTGGAAGATATCCAGCAATGACATCAGCTTAGAATTGGCAGAAACCATTTGGACCCTGTTAAAGCCATCTTCATAAAAAACTTGTCCAAAACAGCCATACCTCTGATGTGGAAACAAGGCCAAGCAACTCAACTATGCACAAAAACACAGGAACTGGGGTGCAGAAAATGTCAGCAGATGCTCTGGACCAGCGGTCGCCAACCAGTGGTGGTCCACGAGAATATGTTGGTGGTTCTTGACACCATCAAGCAGGAATTAATCTCCACTGATGGCGTCAACCCCGTCACGCCACAACTCCCTACAGTGCCTGGCTGGACATAAGTGAAAACCGAAGAAGTTAAATTACAATCTCCCTACGCAAGTTACATAGTACTGCGCAACTTGGGTAGCTAGATTGTATTTTTAACTCCGCCCGGCGTGCTGCTCAGAGAAAGATACTTCCATTCTAAAGCCAGCAGAGCTTGGTATAGTCTTGGCTTAAAATAAGAAAATCTTAAAAAAAATATTTCTCTCTTATACATTTATTTTCTTCCCTTTACCTGTCTCTTTGTAGTAGTTTTCCTAATTCCTTCAGATGGACTTACATCACTGTTTGTGTTCCTTATTATTTCCAAATTATTTTTTATTCTAATAATTTTCCCGCGCACAAAGCCATCCAGTAATTGCCATCCAGCAGATCATCCATATCCCACCAGTATTATAGTAATTGCCAGTAACATCAGTCATGATTTACTCACATCCATATTGAGAGCTTTCTGATATAAACTTAATTTATGACTCCAATATCTGTCTTGAGGTCTTTTTAAACATAATTCTTTTTCCCCACTTTGTGCCTCTCTGTTTCCAGCTCAAAAGTTGGCACTCACCCTTCATCTGTCAATTGGTTATTTAATTCCAAAAAAAATATATACATAATGTAAACTTAGCTATGGTAATACTAGTTATGTACACTACAGTGTGTGTGTGTGTGTGTGTGTGTGTGTGTGTGTGTGTGTGTATGTATGTATGTATGTATGTATATATATATATATACACACACATTTATACATATACAGTGTATATAAAAAGTCATTTTTTCATATTTGGCTTTAGCAGAAGGCAGTTTTGTTTACTGAAGGGCTGGGGAGTGGTATAAGAATAAGTGGCTGCAAGCAACAGTCAAGCATGGTGGAGGTTCCTTGCAAGTTTGGGGCTGCTTTTCTGCAAATGGGGTTGGGGATTTGGTTCAGAATTAAAGTGAATGTCAAGTTAACATGACATCCTTACGACATTGTATAGACTTGTAAAAATTAGCATCAATTTAATTCATGATTTTTTTTTAAATCTATTTTCTTGCCTTTTTACCTTGTTACTGTACCGCCGATAATCACAGCTCTCCCGCCTGCCATACTGTCTAATTGATTGACAGATGACGATTCTTCAAACAACTAATCTCCCCCCCCCCCCCCGGGGGGAGACAAGGATTAGTTGTTTGAAGAATCGTCATCTGTCAATCAATTAGACAGTATGGCGGATGGGAGAGATGCGCTTATCGGCGGTGAAGCAGCAAGGTAAAAATTTAAGAATATAAATCGATTTAAAAAAAATTCATGAATTAAACTGATGCTAATTTTTACAAGTCTATACAATGCCGTAAGGATGTCATGTTAAATTGACATTCAATTAATGGTCTCCTCAATGCTGAGAATTACAGGCAGATACTTATCCATCATGCAATACCATCAGGGAGGCATCTGATTTATTCTGCAGCATGACGACACCAAACAAAGCCAAAGTCATTAAGAACTATCTTCAGCGGAAAGAAGAACAAGGAGTCCTGGAAGTGATGCTATGTCCCCAGAGAGCCCTGATCTCAACATCACTTAGCCTGTCAGTGATTACATGAAAAGGCAGAAGCAACTGAGACTGCCTAAAATCACGGAAGACCTGAGATTAGGTCTCCAAGATGTTTGGAGCAACCTACCTGCCAAGTTACGTGTACAAATCTACCTAGAATGTATGCTGTTTTCAAGGCAAGGGTGGTCACACCAAATATTGATTTGATGTAAAATTATTTTTCTTCTGTTCACTTACTTTGCGTTTTGTAAATTGATACAAATAAATTATCAACATTTACTATTTTTGAAAGCATTCTTACTTTACAGTATTTTTCACACATGCCTAAAACTTTTGCACAGTAGTGTAGGTGTGTATATATATATATATATATATATATATATAATATTTTACCAGGAAGGATACATTGAGATTTCTCTCGTTTTCAAGTATGTCCTGGGTCCACAAAACATTGCATTTATACAATAGGGTACAATAAAATACAAAAACAATATTAATACATAACATATGCAAAATTTAACATAGAACAGGTAAGAAATATATAATCAACCATGACAGGTGCATTAATAATAATAATAATTTATATATTAACACACATATATATATTTTTTTATTTTTTTTTATTACGGTGTTTGATGTTGTAAAACAGATATATTGAGATTTTTGGTGAGGCATATAACTGCCCATCATTAAATCAGTGAGACATCAGCTTATCAGCTAGTGAGCAATCAGTCCTTAGTCAAGTTACACATTCTTTCACTTCCTGGTAAAGGGATGTGAAACCCATTTTTTTTTCTTTCATAATTCAGTCAATTTTGACTGTCAGGTCACAATCGAACTTTCATGATTCAGATAGGGCAAGCAATTTTAAACAACTTTCCAATTTACTTTTATCATCAAATTTCCTTTGTTCTCTTGGTATTCTTTGTTGAAAGCGAAACCTAGATAGGCTCATATGCTAATTTCTAGCATTTGGGGGCTGCCTCTTATCAAAGTGCATTTTGACAGTTTTTCAGTTAGACACTGCTAGTTCATGGGTGTCATATATGTAACATTGTGTTCACTCCCGTGGAGTTAACATTGATTGACTTAAAGGGACGTGAAACCCCAAAAAATTATTTAATGACTCAGATAGAGAATACAATTTTAAACAACTTTCCAATTTACGTCTATTATTTAATTTGCTTCCTTCTCTTGTTATCCTTTGCTGCAAGGTTTATCTCGGTAAGCTCGGGAGCAGCAAAGAACCTAGGTTCTAGCTGCTGATTGGTGCCTGCAGATACAGGTATACCTCACTTTACAGCGATTCGCTAATACAGCGCTTTGTGGAGCTGAAGTTCAACCTCCAAGGATTATGAAATAGTGCTGTAATCATTGTGAGTTTGCGAGAAAAGTGACTGGCACCATTTTGTTATGCGCAGTTCACTCTGTTAACAGCTATACAGTGCAATCTGTGTCTCAGTGCTATAGTTTGGCAAATTTTACTACAGTAATTGTCACTATTTTACAAGTACAGTATTTATTGAATACTGTGCTGTGCTAGTGTTAAACTAAACTTAGCCCTATTGCACCCCTAATATATGCAAGTTCAAACATGTTTTCAAGTTTTTAAACACACTGGCAAGTGGAAAGAAAGCTAAAACTGCCTTGTTTCACTTTAAAGGGACACTGTACCCAATTTTTTTATTTTCTAATTCAGATAGAGCATGCAATTTTAAGCAACTTTCTAATTTACTCCTATTATCAAATTTTCTTCGTTCTCTTGCTATCATTATTTGAAAAAGAAGGCATCTAAGCTTTTTTTTGGTTTCAGTTCTCTGGACAAAACTTTTTTATTGGTGGATGAATTTATCCACCAATCAGCAAGGACAACCCAGGTTGTTCACCAAAAATGGGCCGGCATCTAAACTTACATTCTTGCATTTCAAATAAAGATACCAAGAGAATGAAAAAATCTGAATCACAAAAGAGAATTTTTGGGTACAGTGTCCCTTTAAGGCGGTTTTCACTTTACAGCGGGGCTCCGGTCCCTAACCCGCTGTATGACCGGGGTATACCTGTACATAATGATTGCCATTGGCTCACCCATGTGTTCAGTCAGAAACCAGTAACAAGGTAAGTATTTTAAAAATACGGTGCTATCTCAATTTTCTTGGATGAAAGTGACCCTTTTTTTAATAGGTTTTTTTTTTTTGTTTTTTTTTAAACGGGCACTGTTACATGAAAATTGACCTTAACTTTAATATAATTTGACATTCCATAGGCATCACACTACTGTTCAGTATTAATTGAAACTAATTACTTCCCCATATAGTGCTAGTTATGTTAGCTATTTGTATTAGGGAATATGTATGTTTGTGTTAAAGAGCATATTTATACATTAGGAAAATGAACCACAGTTTCAAATGATTGAACTTAGACAAACTGATATATTATGACAGATTTAACACAAAGATTTCAAGGTTTGTACAACCTACTGTAGCAAAAGGCATAATTGTGCTGTTTAGTTTTACATCAGAATTGAAGTTTATACCTTTCATGGTATTTGAGACAGGATCTCAATTGTTATTTTGCATTTGTATGCATTCTAATAGAAACACAAACTAAGATTATTCACAACATTTTCTTATTATTTTAAAAGGGAAGTAAAGTGTCATGACTCATATAGCGATATAGGGCATGTAATTTTAAACAACTTCCAATTTGCTTTTTCCCAATTCAGCTCGTCACAAAATTATTTCTCAACAGGGAAATATGACAGTAAGAGGGATGTGATTAGGATGGCACTGTTTGCATAAAGACGACATATTTATGGGGTGGAAGAGCGTTTACTCATAGATTTCACAATTCAGCAAACGAAACCTATCGGGCAGCCACGTGACTAAATACAAGTAAAGGGGATGTGGCTTAGCAATAGCGTCACCTACACGGCACACGAATAGCGCGTTTTAACAGCGAATTTAATGGAGAACATGTAGGTATAGTTTACAGTAAACATGAGCCGTAAATTTGCTTACCCCTCACTTCCCCAGAGAATTCCCGTAAACATTCCCACACGGCCTGAGGTGTATCTGCCATTCCAGCAGGCAGCAGCTACTTCCCATCACGCTAAGGGACATGTGACGTTTCGCAATCACGTGACTGAAGTGGCACTGGCCGCAAAACAGTACACATACATGGAGTTGCATGACGTTTTTGAGGGGGTTATCATCAGTTGTTCGGTGCTATCCCACCTACTGCCCGAGTTCTGCATGTATATAAATATTATTATTAGACTTCCTTACAACATTCGTCTCACTGTATGAGAGAGGTTTGTATTACTAAAGACTACTAAGACAACAGAGAATGGAAAATTGGTTAACTGTAGGCTCTATCTTAATCTTGATACTTTTTTTTTTACATTACTGACCCTTTGAACGTGTGGCAAAAGCATGTGCACTTTGCAGGGGCATAACTAAACCTAACTTGGCCCTATAGGGTAAAGGGCCCGCCATTTCAACAGCACCCTTTACTAAGGTTGTTTGAGGGCACCACATAGGATTAAAGGGCTGCTTATCTGTTATTGTGAGTCATCCTTACCCTTTGGTTAGTCTGCACTAGAAGATGCACTTGCACAGCCTTCCTGTGCAGATAGGGTTGCTTGCCAGGTGTCCGGTATTAGACCGGTGTTCTGTCGAGAACTCCAATTCCTCGAAAACTCCAATCTGACGTCACTTCCGGTGACTTCTATTTTCACCTGTCTTGGGGGGCGCACCGCCGATCCTCTGTCATACACCTCAAGTAAACCTTGGGGAATGAGGTTTCGCCTCCTTGAACGGTATCCCCCAGGCAGAGGCAAATTACATAGTGAAGATAGGTGATTACAGTGCTCATCTGATTGGTTGTGAATCCTGTCACTCACTGAGACATGGACCAATCAGATGCATGGAATCACCGGAAGTGACGTCAGATTGGAGTTTTCGATGTATTGGAGTTCTTAATAGATCACCTGACTGTCCGGTATTTAAGGCAACTGCCCGGTAATTTTATTTAAAAAAAAACAAAAAAAACCCAGATATAGCCTTAGGTAGTTTGCTTTAGAATTTTTGTAATTTTTTTTACTATTTATTAAGATTCCTGATACTTTAATGCTTCTGACCGTTGCTAGAGTCCAAGACGCATCCAGGTCAACCTACCAGTACCCAGCACTGTCTGATTAATCCAAGCCCAGCCCTGGCAGCAGCCCGTGTACAGGTTCCACTCAGCTGATCCTGATGTGTGGACCCCGCTGCCGTTCTGTTATGTTTGCCTACCGTGTTACGTTTTCCAACCTACGTAACGCTTACGGCCACGCCTACAATAAACTTGCTAATACCTTTTGCACGCATGCACTCACTGCTGCAGTTGGCAAATATTAGAACACAACGCCTATAATAAACTTGCAAATACCCCTTGCACGCATGCGCTCACTGCCGCAGTCGGCAAATATAGTACGTCCACAATTTTGTCACTAGCTGGGGACATCAAAATACTGTATCAGTGCCAAAAAAGGCTTCCTATAACTGTGTTCTTTTATTCTGTATATTGAATATCATTATTCTGATGTATTTGATTAAGGGAGTGAACGTATTTAAATAAAGCAGACATCATCATGAAAGGGAATGTTTGTAACTATTTATATTATGTCTGCTTTATTGAAATACGTTGACTCTAGAGCTGCAACAACTAATCGGCATAATCGATAATAATCGATTATGAAAATAGTTGTCGACGAATCTCATAATCGATTAGTTGGTTTGCAATTAGTTGGTCTGTGCACAGCACCAGCTGCTTCACTCCAATGAGCTCCTGCACATGGTATTGTGTTTTATGGTTATGCCTTTAGCTTAAAGGATGTCTACAGACATTCTACTTTTCACTTTTTTAGGACACTATAAGCTTCTTTTTAAGTTTACAGCTACTCCTGTCTTATGTGCAACCCAGAAATAAAATAGGAGTCATCATTTGGATTTTTTATATAAAATCAGGTGATTTGGGACTATGCTTTGCATGATATAGTGCCAAGCTTGTTATTTACACCTAGCCCCTAGATTGATGGCATTTGTTATATGAATTGATGTCACTATTACCTGTTTGCACAATTTTTAGTGGATCGCTTGCTATTGCTGATATATGTACTCTATAGATAAATGTGTAAGGCTGTGTCCATTTACTGATATACAGTATATATAGTCTTTAGGCCTTTTGCCTTATTTTTCTATTTTTAATTAATTAGAATATGTACCAAATTCAACCACTATAAGTATATATCTGTTATTTTAAGAGTAGACTAGATATTTTCCCCCAAAACCGTATAGATGGTTATTTACCACTGCATATAGATATTCAAGATATTGGTATGTTAAAATGAAGTCCAGGCTTACTTTGTTGAGAGGCCCCTTGCATTGGTGGAGAACTAACAAAGATAAATAGCCCACCTTGGTGAAAGTGGCAAAACCCTATTTATGCATCTCAGGCACCTCAACACCATCTGAGTGCCTCTTCTCTGCTGCAGGCAAAATAGCTGCAAAAAAGATCAGCCAGGAGCATGTGAACATGTTGACATTTTTGCATTCCAATGCAAAGTTTCTGAAAGAGTGAATAACAGAATGTTATAAACAATGGTAGTCTACCTATTACTAGTTCTACCTCCTTTCAAAGTTTGTGGTTTTGTTTTGCTTAATTATAAAAATGTGTTCTGCTGCTTAAAAAATTGAACCAACAGTTGGGTTAATGTAAAGTTTTAGTTGGAAGTTTATATTTATAACACGCAGTATGTGGATTTTATTTTAAATATAGGAAAATATTACTTTATTCATTTTTTATACGATTGGTCGATTAATCGAAAAAATAATCGGCCGATTAATCAATTATGAAAATCGTTAGTTGCAGCCCTAGTTGACTCCTTTAATAAAATACATCAGTCTCCAGCTAGTGCCAAAATTGTGGACGGTGTTCTGTAATATTTGCCGACTGCGGCAGTGAGCGCATGCGTGCACAGAGTATTTGCAAGTTTATTGTAGGCGTGACACATAACAGAACACCGTGTGTGCTGCCTGTGTGTGTGTGTGAGACTGTCGGACATCACGTGATCATGCGAGTGACGTCACAACAGCAAAAAGACCCGTTCTGTCTACAGTCAGTCTATGCTGCTGACCGCTGTGCTGAGCCAGCAAGAATAGTGCCAGCCAAGGGAATAGACTGTGTGAATAGTGCCACTTGTTGCCAGCCAAGCAATAAATAATAAGCCATTGAATTTCGAATTAGTGTCACTTGAAGTTGATGCAGGGACTGAGACTCAGTTAACATTAAAGGGACAGTCAACACCAGTATTTTTGTTGTTTTAAAATATAGATAATCCCTTAATTACCCATTCCCCAGTTTTGCATAGCCAACACAGTTATATTAATACACTTTTTTACCTTGTATCTAAGCCTCTGCAAACTGCCCTCTTATTTCAGTTCTTTTGGCAGACTTGCATTTTAACCAATCAGTGCTCACTCCTCGATAAATTCACGTGCATGAACACAATCTTATCTATATGAAACACATGAACTAACGCCCCCTAGTGGTCAAAATGCATTTAGATTAGAGGCGGCCTTCAAGGTCTAAGAAATTAGCATATGAACCTCCTAGGTTTATCTTTCAACTATGAATACCAAGAGAACAAAACAAAATTGGTGATAAAAGTAAATTGGAAAGTGGAAAATTACATGCCCTATCTGAATCATGAAAGTTGTTTTTGGACTTGACTGTCCCTTTAATACAATCAAAACAATGATGTATGTCTCAGTCACTCTCAGACAGTTCTTTTAAATAATTGTTATTTATATCACCCTTCACCCACACAATTTAACCTTAATATATATATATATGTATATATATATATATATACACATACACACATAAATACATATACAATTTATATAAGTGTATTTAACCCCTTAAGGACCAAGGCCATTTTTCAATTTCTTTCCCTTAAAGACCAGGGCTATTTTTACATTTCTGCTGTGTTTGTGTTTAGCTGTAATTTTCCTCTTACTCATTTACTGTACCCACACATATTATATACAGTTTTTCTCGCCACTA
Source organism: Bombina bombina (assembly GCF_027579735.1). Taxonomy (NCBI): domain Eukaryota; kingdom Metazoa; phylum Chordata; class Amphibia; order Anura; family Bombinatoridae; genus Bombina; species Bombina bombina. The sequence continues at coordinate 199,519,980 of NC_069499.1, read as the reverse complement.
AATGGACTTTCTAAAGATACCATTATTGTCATCATATCTTATAATTTATTATTAAAAAAATTATAAAATATGAGGAAAAAATGGAAAAAAACACACCTTTTTTAACTTTGACCCCCAAAATCTGTTACACATCTACAACCACCAAAAAACAACCATGCTAAATAGTTTCTAAATTTTGTCCTGAGTTTAGAAATACCCAATGTTAACATGTTCTTTGCTTTTTTTGCAAGTTATAGGGCAATAAGTACAAGTAGCACTTTGCTATTTCAAAACCACTTTTTTTCAAAATGAGCGCTAGTTACATTGGAACCCTGATATCTGTCAGGAATACCTGAATATACCTTGACGTGTATATATTTTTTTTTAGAAGACATCCCAAAGTATTGATCTAGGCCCATTTTGGTATATTTCATGCCACCATTTCACCGCCAAATGCGATCAAATAAAAAAAAATTGTTAAATTTTTCACAAAATTTTTCACAAACTTTAGGTTTCTCACAGAAATTAATTATTTACAAACAACTTGTGCAATTATGGCATAAATGGTTGTAAGTGCTTCTCTGGGATCCCCTTTGTTCAGAAATAGCAGACTTATATGGCTTTGATGTTGCTTTTTGGTAATTAGAAGGCTGCTAAATGCCACTGCGCACCACACGTGTTTTATGCCCAGCAGTGAAGGGGTTAATTAGGGAGCTTGTAGAGTTAATTTTAGCTTTAGTGTAGTAGACAACCCAAAGTATTGATCTAGGTCCATTTTGGTATATTTAATGCCACCATTTCACCGCCAAATGCGATCAAATTTTAAAAAAACTTAAATTTTTTCGCAATTTTAGGTTTCTCACTGAAATTATTTACAAACAGCTTGTGCAATTATGGCACAAATGGTTGTAAATGCTTCTCTAGGATCCCCTTTGTTCAGAAATAGCAGACATATATGGTTTTGGCGATGCTTTTTGGTAATTAGAAGGCTGCTAAATGCCGCTGCACATCACACGTGTATTATGTCTAGCAGTGAAGGGGTTTATTAGGGATCTTGTAGGGAACTTGCAGGGTTAATTTTAGCTTTAGTGTAGAGATCAGCCTCCCACCTAACACATCAGACCCCCTGATCCCTCCCAAACAGCTCTCTTCCCTCCCCCACCCCACAATTGTCCCCGCCATCTTAAGTACTGGCAGAAAGTCTACCAGTACTAAAATAAAAGGTATCTTTTTTTTTTTTTTTTTTTAGCATACAGTATTTACATATGCTGCCGTGTAGGATCCTCCTTAGCCCCAAACCTCCCTGATCACCCCCCCAAACAGCTCTCTAACCCTCCCCCTCTACATTATTGGGAGCCATCTTGGGTACTGGCAGCTGTCTGCCAGTACCCAGTTTACAAAAAAAATATATTTTTTATTTTCCCCCCCTCCCATACACTTTTCTGTAGTGTAGCTTCCCCCCCCCAAGACTAAACCCCCACCCCCTCCCAGATCACTTTGATTATCTAGATTAAATTTTGTATACCCCCCTCTCTTCCTCTAAATTTAAACAAACTCTGTTCCATAGTGTAATGGTTCCCACCCGCTCCCTCCCCGTGCAGGTAGGTCTTTGGAGGTGGTCTGTGGGCTGTTTTTGACCGTTTTCACCATCCTTTGCCTCTCCGAAATTTTACTTGGCCTGCCACTTCTGGCCTTAACCCCTTAACGACCGAGGACGTGCAGGGTACGTCCTCAAAAAAAAGGCAGTTAATGCCTGAGAACGTACCCTGCACGTCCTCGGTGTGGAAAGCAGCTGGAAGCGATCCTGCTCGCTTCCAGCTGCTTTCCGGTTATTGCAGTGATGCCTCGATATGGAGGCATCCTGCAATAACATTTTTAAGCCATCCGGTGCAGAGAGAGCCACTCTGTGGCCCTCTCTGCACCGGAGATCGTGGCTTACAGTGCGTTGGTGGGTGGGAGCCGAACCGGGAGGCGGGTGGCGGCCATCGATGGCCCTCGTGATGTGGAGGGGGGCGGGATCGTGGGCGGGGATGCCAGACGCGCGCACTGACGCGCGCACGTGCACGGGAGGGTGGGGGCGGGCGCGTGCACGGGGAGGGAGCGGGTGGGAACCGCTACACACAGAAAAAAAAGTTTAAGAAAATAAAAAAAAAACGTTTAAAAAAATGTACAAAATCAGATAAAAAACGCATCAGTTAGGTGGTGGGGGTTGGTCTGTGGGGAGGGGGAAGCTACACTACAGAAAAACCGGGGATAAAAATAAAAAAACCCATATTTTCTTGCAAACTGGGTACTGGCAGACAGCTGCCAGTACCAAAGATGGCCCCCAATAAGGCAGAGGGGAGGGTTAGAGAGCGGTTTTGGGGGGGGGATCAGGGAGGTTGGGGGCTAAGGGGGGGATCCTACACAGTAGCATATGTAAATATGCTAAAACATTTTATTATTATTTTTAAAAACCCTTTTATTTTAGTACTGGCAGACTTTCTGCCAGTACTTAAGATGGCGGGGACAATTGTGGGGTGGGGGAGGGAAGGGAGCTGTTTGGGAGGGATCAGGGGGTGGGATGTGTCAGGTGGGAGGCTGATCTCTACACTAAAGCTAAAATTAACCCTGCAAGCTTCCTACAAACTCCCTAATTAACCCCTTCACTGCTAGCCATAATACACGTGTGAGGCGCAGCAGCATTTAGCGGCCTTCTAATTACCAGAAAGCAACGCCAAAGACATATATGTCTGCTATTTCTGAACAAAGGGGATCCCAGAGAAGCATTTACAACCATTTGTGCCATAATTGCACAAGCTGTTTGTAAATGATTTCAGTAAGAAACCTAAAATTGTGAAAAATTTAAAGTTTTTTTTAATTTGATCGCATTTGGCGGTGAAATGGTGGCATGAAATATACCAAAATGGGCCTAGATCAATACTTGGGGTCGTCTACTACACTACACTAAAGCTAAAATTAACCCTACAAGCTCCCTAAAAGCTCCCTAATTAACCCCTTAACTGCTGGGCATAATACACGTGTGGTGCGCAGTGGCATTTAGCGGCCTTCTAATTACCAAAAAGCAATGCCAAAGCCATATATGTCTGCTATTTCTGAACAAAGGGGATCCCAGAGAAGCATTTACAACCATTTATGCCATAATTGCACAAGCTGTTTGTAAATAATTTCAGTGAGAAACCGAAAGTTTGTGAAAAAATTTGTGAAAAAGTGAACAATTTTTTGTATTTGATCGCATTTGGCGGTGAAATGGTGGTATGAAATATACCAAAATTGGCCTAGATCAATACTTTGGGATGTCTACTAAAAAAAAATATATACATGTCATGGGATATTCAGGGATTCCTGAAAGATATTAGTGTTCTAATGTAACTAGCGCTAATTTTGAAAAAAAATGGTTTGGAAATAGCAAAGTGCTACTTGTGTTTATGGCCCTATAACTTGCAAAAAAAGCAAAGAAGATGTAAACATTGGGTATTTCTAAACTCAGGACAAAATTTAGAAGCTATTTAGCATGGGTGTTTTTTGGTGGTTGTAGATGTGTAACAGAGTTTGGGGGTCAAAGTTAGAAAAAGTGTGTTTTTTTCCATTTTTCCTCATATTTTATAATTTTTTTTATAGTAAATTATAAGAAATGATGAAAATAATGGTATCTTTAGAAAGTCCATTTAATGGCGAGAAAAACGGTATATAATATGTGTGGGTACAGTAAATGAGCAAGAGGAAAATTACAGCTAAACACAAGCACTGCAGAAATGTAAAAATAGCCCTGGTCCCAAACGGACAGAAAATGGAAAAGTGCTGTGGTCATTAAGGGGTTAAAGGGACTAAAACCCCAATTTTTTTCTTTCATGATTTAGATAGAACATAACATTTTAAACAACTTTCTAATTTACTTCTATTACCAAATTTTCTTAGTTTTCATGTTATCCTTTGTGGAAAAGCAGAAATGTAAGCTCAAGATGTGCACGTGTCTGCAGCACTATATGGCAGCAGTTTTCCAACAATGTTATCCATTAGCAGGGGCACTAGATGGTAGCACTATTTCCTGTCGTGCTTCAGGCATGTGCACGCTACCTACCTAGGTATCTCTTAAACAAAGAATAACATGAGAATGAAAATTTTTTGATAATAGATGTAAATTGGAGACTTTTTAAAAATTGTATCCTCTATCTGAATCATTAAATAAATTTTTTAGGTTTAATGTCCCTTTAACTAGAACTGTGCCTGTGGTCTTCCATTTCCTCACTATGTTCCTCAAAGTGGACACTGATAGCTTTTTGTAGCCTTCCCCTAAACCATAATGTTGAACAATCTTTGTTTTCAGGTCATTTGAGAGTTGTTTTGAGGCCCCCATCTTGCCACTCTTCAGAGGAGAGTCAAAGAGAACAACTTGCAATTGGCCACCTTAAATACCTTTTCTCATGATTGGATGCACCTGTCTATGAAGTTCAAGGCTTAATGGGCTCACCAAACCAATTGTGTGTTCCAATTAATCAGTGCTAGGTAGTTACAGGTATTCAAATCAACAATATGACAAGGGTGCCCAAATTTATGCACCTGTCTAATTTTGTTTTGATGCATATTGTACATTTTCTGTTAATTCAATAAACCTCATTTCACTACTAAAATATTACTGTGTCTACTAATCGGACTTTAGCTGTGTAGTGCTTAAACTCTTTTAAAAAATAAATGAGAACATTTTATTTTTACACCAGTACGCCCCTTTAATTTACTGATATTAGTTATATGCGTGATTGTACCCCTTGCTTTATTAATGTGTGACTGAAACATTATAATACATTGATGTTACATAAATACGTTGAAACTGCTATACACAGCATAATTGTTAAAAAGCATAGATATTTGTATTCAAATTATGACATAAAAGTAACTGCTTCTACCAAACAGCACATACAAAAAAGATAAACACATTGCTATTGAGAGCTCATGATGTACAATCACAAAGGTGTGTAATAAGCTGTGCACAAGTATTATAGATGTTGTAGTTAAAAACTTGTGTGTAGGGTTTGTATAACTAAACTTCCCAGTCTGCATCCCAGTCTTTAACGGGCAGAGCGGACATGGTGAAGCAAGAGTGAGTTTTCAAAATAAACAAGGTGCAGAGGGCTCCTGATAAGTCCATAGTTGCAGTAGATTTTGGGGTTCCACTGATGTAACAAAAACAAGTCATTACAATTTCCCACAGTATAAACATTCATGTTACCTCTTAATAAGTGACGAGACATTTCTATAGTACCCTGTGGATATGAAACCTAAGAATAAGAAGATTTTTCTCTGTCACTTAAGAGGTGATGGTGCTGCTGTATCAGGTTATTTGTGTCATTTAGTAAGAGTCGTTTGGAGGTGCAAGTCTATTTCCAGTATCATCTCTTATTGGTCGAAGTGGTTGGATATTCTTTTTACTTTACTTTATTTATTCTCACTCAAAAAATCATATACAATAATCATCAGATAAGGAGGTCAACAGCATAATGACAGAAAAAAAAGAGACGCAGACATAACTTTGATGCATATCTTGCAAAAATAACATAATACATATTTGTCTATATGTCAAAATTTGAACCCTATTATATAATTATGAATGCTACATGATCTTCCAATATGGGAGTTGAGACATTTTCTAATTAATAAAACAAATACAACAAGACAACACAAAACAAGACAAACAACAAAACATGACAAAAAAAAAAAGGGAGGCGTTCTTCCTCTCTCTCAGCAGCCCGCCATCCCCTACCTCTCTGAAATTTGAAACCCACATCGGTGGGAATTCATTCAAGACTACCAAGTCCGCAAAAAATTTAGAGCTAAGAAATGGGTTAAGAATATTTTTTTATATAGCAAGCGGGTAGGATTTAATTATTGGTAACCAAGTATGAATAAATTTTGCTATTTTTTTTTCGGAAGCTAGTCTTTTATAGAAAGATTCAAATATTATATGTGTTTGGATCTCTTTAAGAAATGCCCCCATAGAGGGGGCTACATGGGCCAACCAATTTTTAATAATAAGGAATCTTGCTATTAATATGGAAATTTTAACCACATATTGAAGATGCACTGCCATATCCTTAGATAATTCTAAGAAAAATATCTGCTCTGGAGATATTTGCCATGATTCTTTAAATATCTGAGTAATCCAGTACTGAATTTTTTGCCATAGCTGAAATATGGTTAGGATAAAAACGTGACATCTTGGAAGGTGTCATATAATAATTATTAACCAGTTTAAAATGTGACTCTTTCCACTTTGTAGGGATAACACATTTGTCCAAAGAATCAAAGCTATGCTTAATGGTATCCGCCTAGTACCTAGGAAATATCTTTATCCAACTATTACATAAATTCTCTAACACAGGCAAGCTTTGTTTAGCCAACAAAAGATCGTATAATAAAGAGATAGATGTATTACCCTTCCTAAATTTATTAATACAGATGTTAAGGTCTACCCATTTATCCATCGCGTCCACAGAGGAACTCTGTTTATAGTAAAAATGAGACAACTGAACATATTCAAAGTCATTATTCCTAAAGTATCCAAGCCAAATTGATTAAAGAGGGCCTCTCGCGGAAGTATTTCCATATTTTCATTAAGCGCTTGAATTACATTGATAAGCCCCTTCTCTTCCCATAATCTAAACATTTTATATTGACTCCCTGGTCTGAAGTCTGGATTCCCAATTATGGGTAGGAATTTTGAGAAATGAGATTCAATTTGCATAATATTACAAAACCTTTGCCAGGCTATAACTATATTTTTAATTGTAATCATTGATCTAACCTTAGATGTAAGTAACTTTACGGTACAATGTAACATAGCTTTTAAGGCAAAAGGTACAAGAAAACTTTCTAGATCAATAGTTGCAAAATTATTAGAGTCCGTAATCCAATCTAGCGCTATTTTAGCTAGAGTAGCCAAATTATAGAATCGGAGATTGGGAAGTGTTAAGCCTGCCGCGTTACGCTTCTGCATTAGTTTATTTAAAGAGATACAAGTTTTTTTTCCCTCCCTATATAAACCTAGATACAGATCATTGAAAACACTGTATATCTCTGTTGGAAAGCAACAGAGGTAAATTCTGTAATGGATATAGAATATGTGGTAGAACAATTGATTTGATTAAATTGATTCTAGCGGAGATAGATAAAGGAAAAGAGGCCCAAAGCTCAAGATCTTTCTTTGCCTTCTCTAAAATTGGACAGAAATTTAGATTATACCATTTTTGTGGATTTTTTTTTGTTGTTGTTTTGTTTTAATTTTTTATTGAGGTTAAGAACAAGATAACATAGAGTGCCACAAACATAGGCTCACATACAATGGGATACAATGTACAGCAATATGCAAATTGATATATACATATTATGTTGGCATGCAATTTCAAAAACATATATTGAATAACATCAGCTGGCAATGAGATATTAAAAACTTATAGGCTATAAGATATTCCAAACCTCAAGTTTTCTAGGTTAATATAGGTGGTAGACCCCTATAACAAACTAAGCTTTAGGTGCAGAAGGGGCTCCCCCTGTCATGAATAGTGATTATTGATGGACAATCCAGTTTAAAAAGTCAAACTAAAAAACGGGGAACTGGGGGGATAAAGCATATAGGGGCACTCACCATTATACCCAGCAGAGATCAGCTTTTTTTCCCCCTTTTGTCTGGTCCAACTAAGAATATGAAAACAATATGAGCGGTGGAACAGTCTGTACTGCCATCTAGTGTTAAAAGTATGATAATGCACAAGATCTCTGTCTAAGCCACTAATATTCAGCTATTGCAAATACTACAGAGCAGACGTTATGTCTATTGTGCTTGCTACTGAACTGTGGGAGGTATGAACTGTGCTTTAATACATAACCCCAATATGAGAGACATGCTAGCAGAATTATTAGCCCATTCTATACAACATAAGGAACATCCCACACATGAGCAGACACTATTAAACGGCACCTGCATATATACCGATGGAAGTGCCTGAAACAAACGTAATTCACGAGACATCTATGAGCAGGTGTTATGGACAATATGTACAAGCTAGTAATAAATAAAAAATAATAGAACTGCTCTAAACAGACCTGATATAGTACAAAGCGCAAATGGACAAATACTAGTGCATTGTGCTTACAGGCAGCCAATAAAACTGCTCTACATGGGCATAATAATGTGCACAACACAACTGAGCTTATACTAGGGATCACTTACGTGTATACAATAGAACTTCCCAAAAGAGAACACAGACTGGTTAATTGAATACAAACTGTTAGCTAAACAAAAAGGGGTAACGTGAAAAAGAAAATACGATCAACTAATAGCAGTCCTCTGAGACATTAGATCCTAAACTCAGCTGTGAACTTAAAGCTTCAGACCCCACAGCCTTCATAGAAAGTTCCATCTGTGAGTTGAACGGATACCAAACGTTGTTGAAAATGGGTGTCTTCTTGGTCAGTGAAAATTGTCTTAGACAGGAGTTCTATTTAAATAAACAGATAGTAATGGAAGTCACTTTGAAAAAAATAAAATTAGAATAAGACCGGAAGAAGTAAAGTTCAGACACACTGTGATTTTCCGTAAACTGAGACATAAGTAAAAGCTGGCTTAGTACTAAGCATAGTATGTTGTGCCTCTATATCGAACATACAGAGAGTTGTGCAAACAACAGTCATCCTATTCCGGATCTGAGATAGAACTTGTGAGAGCCTGTACAAGCGCCCTGACCTAGCGCCTTCCCAGTCTGGTAAGCCTCCGGCAATGTGTCTGTTTCAACTGATTCCCTTGGAGACCTTACTCCCAAAAGTGCAGAGACCAGGGTCCACGGGTGTGCAAGGGATAGTACGTGCGGGCTCTCAAACAACTGCCTGCCTCTCCCATCGCCGCCTGACAGAGCGCTCCACATATCTGCCTCCAGAGGGGGATCTAAGTGTATTGCTAAGTAGGCTGAGCGTGTCCCTTTTGTAAATGATGCAGGGATAATAATCACGGGGGCTCCGGGTTTTATAGGACCTGTGGTTTCCGCCACTGTGTACCCTATGCTTGGCTCAGGAACCGTATTCTCACCCTCTGTAGAGATATCCTCTGTATAATGATCATGCACTGGGTGGATGGCTTCTATTCGATCAGACAGACTTAAGTGCGCTTTCGCCACAGTTATGGTGCCTAGGCCCTCAACGCCGTTTGCCATGTCGAGGTACTCCGTTCCAGAAGGCTGTAACAGGTCCGTTATTTCCTCCTCTACCTTAGTGGGGTATTCAGATTCTTCTTTTAGTAAGGATTTTTGCGGCAGAAGGTCCAAAGGTAAACAAGCTGATTCCACCTCAGAGCCACTTGTCTGTGTCGCGGCAATGGGAAAGGTATGTAGAACCTTGTGGGTGACCGTTTGCATGGATTGAGAGAGATTTTCTTCCAGTTGAATAAGGTGATATTGTAGTAGCTTCTCAAACTCTTGAAGAAGTTATGTCTCCATGTTTGCTGAAGAAATTAGCAGTGTCAAAGCACTGTATACCCGGCTTACAAGATACCGGGGGGGGTGTTGAGAGCCTGCCTTAGGCCTCAACGCTCCAGATCGGTGTACAAAGGTAAAATTCCTTATTGTAGTATATCATGAGGATCTGCTAGGATTACTGGTTCTAAATATCTACAATAGGCTATTAGATGGTCAACTAAATCACAGATAATAGGCAGATTATCTTGTGAACTACTCAGAGCTGCCGATATTGCAACCATCAATGGTGCTGACCAGAGACACGCCCCATTTTTGTGGATTTTTATGCAACATAATGCCTAAATATCTAAAGGATTCTACTATTTTAAAAGGATGAGATTGGCAACTTGCCCTTAATTTATTTACCCACATAAGTTCACTTTTTTCAAAATTTATTTTATAGCCTGAGATAGAACTAAATTCAGCTAACATAAATTGAATTAATGAAATAGTCTGTGGGGTATTCTCACAAACTAATAGTAAGTCATCCGCATACAGTAATACTTTCATTGTGTGAGAACCAAAAGAAACCCCCGATAGATTATCCCTCAACCAGATTTCAAGCGGTTCAAGTGCTATATTAAATAGGAGAGGGGATAATGGGCATCCCTGCCTAGTCCCCCTTTCAAGAGTTAATTTTGGTGACTGAGTACCATTAATTATTAGATAAGATATCGGGGAGTTGTATATTTTGCGGACAAAGAGCATAAATTGATCCTTTAAGCCAAATTTTTCCATAGCCTGAAATAGATAACACCAGATGATCGAATCAAACGCTTTTTCTGCGTCAAGCGTAAGTAACGCAAGATCGTTAGACCTCTTGTTCAGTTTACTTTTTTCCAGATTCCAGAAATAATCCAATAGTAAAGTAACCTTACGAATATTTGATGAATTTCTGGCAGTCATAAATCCCGTCTGATCGGGATGTATAATATGTTCTAGCCCTTTAGTAAGTCTTGTTGCAATGATAGAAGTTAAAATCTTATAATCACTATTAAGTACCGAAATCGGTCTATTAGAGGCCGGATTTTCCGCATCTTTATTTTTCTTCAAAATTAAAGAAATATTAGGCGCCGCAAAATATTTAGACATAGGATGATTAGAACAGAAATAATCATTATATAATTTTTCCAACAGAGTTTTTATTTCATCTGCTAAAATTTTATAATATTCTGCGGGTAAAAAATCCGGGCCCGCAGCTTTGTTCTTTTTCATTTTTTCTATTGCTTTAAGAATTTCTTCGCCTGATATTGGCGCATTTAAGATTTTAAGATATTCAGGCGGAATTACAGGCAATTTTATCTTTGTCCAGAATTTTTCTAGATTATCCATATTAATATCAACCTTATTATAAATTTTCTTATAAAATGCATAAAAAGCTTGACTTATGTTTTCCGTATCTAGGTGTCTATTTGCTTCTGTTTTGATTGCGGGTATAAAATTCCGTCTCTCTCTATTCTTAACTAACCTAGCTAAATGTTTAGCTGAGCAGCCAAATGAACCTTTAAATTGAATATTAAGTTTTACCTCCTCCCGATAAGATTTTTGCTTTAGCATAATATCACGGTCTTTTCTGGCTGCACAATATATTTCCCAATTTTCTTTAGATCTCTCATTGCAAAATTTCCTACAAGCATTCCTTATCCTATTAGCAGTTTGGATTTCAATTGCCCTATTTTTTTTATTCCAAGCGTATAAATACGCCTTGATTTCCCCTCTTAGCACAGCTTTAGAGGCCTCCCAAAAAGTCTCAATTTTATTAAAACTAGCAATATTAAAGGAGACATAATCTTTCCATTTCTGCTTCAGCCAGAGACAAAATCTAGGATTGTTCACCCAGAAGCGTGGAAAGACAAAATTTTGGGAGCTATTTTTTGTTCTTGTCAGGGCCCGAAATGTTAAAGAAATAATTGCATGATCAGATATTTCTATATCATTTATCCGCGGAATTATATTCATAATAGAAAGTGATTCTGAAACAAATAAAAAGTCAATCCGGGAAAACGTTTTATGGGACTTGGATTCGCATGGGTAGACCCTAGCATCTGGATTATTAAACCTCCAAATATCAAACATCTTAAGTTTAGAAAGAAAAGATTTAAAAGTTTTTGCAATTCTATTATAATCACACAGCTTTTTCTTTGATAATCTATCCAACTCCGGGAAAGGGGACATGTTAAAATCACCTCCGATTATGAGATTCTGACCCTTAAAAGGATATAATTTTACTTTTAATTTTTCCCAGGATAATGGGCTATGTATATTAGGGCCATAGAGATTGCATAGTACAAGGCGAACACCATTAATTAAAACTTGAGCAATAATGTATCTAGCTTCCGTATCCAGTACTGTATTATTAATTTTAACATCTAGATCTTTATGAAATAAAATTGCTACTCCAGCCTTTCTATTTCTAACAGATGTAGCTATTAGATCTCCAACCCACTTCATCTTGAGTTTAGGTAATTCTACTTCAGAAAGATGTAGTTCTTGCAGAAATACCACATCCGGTATATGTTTGGCTAAGCATTTAATTATAAGTTTACGCTTCCTTGGAGAAGATACTCCACCAACATTCCATGACAGAAAGTTCACATTTTTACTCTGGTTAAAACTCATCTTCTTTCCTCTATTTTATCTAGCAGTTTTACTGTCAATATCAAACAAATAAATCATGGAGAGGGGGCAACGGGAGGCAAGGGAGGGCGGGAAGAGGAGGAGAGAGAAGGGAAATAAAAAATAAATAAATAACAAAAACACGAACGGCACACACATACCTGAAAACCCTACAGAAAAAACATAAAATCCCAACATCGTCTAAACAACGTGGGTACCGCCATAAGGACCATTTAAGAAGAAATATACATAACATATCCTTGTCATTATACAGTATCTGTCTTGGACAGATTATACTCAACCTTTGTAATAATGCGCAAAATTTAACCTCTAATAAGACAAACATACGATATCTTTAAGTATATGGACATCTCACAGTAGATAAATATGAATCAATCTATCACATCTATTTATTCATAGAAGAAATATTCTTGTACCTCTGTAACGTTATTAAAGGTAAACCTATTTTTTTAATCCTCTAGAACAAGGGCTTTAAAGACCTTATTAATGAGTTGTGTACAATAAGGTGCCATAAGCTTTCTTTTAGCAGAGGTTTCAGTAGAAAAATCCTGGAACAGTAATACTTTCTTATTACCTATCAAAAGTGCATCCATTTTCTTATAGAGCCTCATAAGTTCTATCTTATCCTGAAATTTAAGCAATTTAAAAATACACATTCTATCTCTGTCAGACCCATTATTCTTATTTTTTGGACAGATTCTATGAGCTCTTTCAACTGCTAGGGGGATGTGCTGAGGAGGAAATCCTAAGGCTAATGGCAATGTGTTAGCAGTGAAATTCAACAAATCCTCATACTCGGATGATTCAGGTAGCCCAACAATTCTAATATTATTACGCCTGGAGCGATCCTCTAGGTCGTCCAGGCGATTCTGTAAATTACAGATTCTAGATTCATGTTTATGAATTTGATTATCCTGACTATTAACTAAATCCTCCAGATCTGAAATTCTGGTCTCATCCTCTGTTAATCTATTACCGAAATGTCTTACTTCAGAAGATAGGGAGGATATCTCTAAGGAGATATTTGACAAATCCTGTTTAATTTCTGTGAATTGGGGTGTAAAGTATTCTGTAAATTGAGCCATTAAAGGTTGCATATTTATCGTTGAAATGTCCCCCTCAATAATGGAGTCTAGACTAGTGTCTGTGTTCCTGACTTTCCTATCCCTTATTTTTGCAGGCATAGTGAGTGTAGTGGTTTTAGCCTGCGTGATAAATCTATCCATGTGCTAATACTCCACCCAGAAAAGAAGAAGAAAAAAAAAAATTCAAAATTCAACTCAAATACCAACACACTATATGCCAAATATGAGAGCAGTCTGATATAAACACAGACCTTAAAAGTGTAATATGAAAAAACAATCAATATATCTAATTAACCCCTTAATGACCACAATGTACCCTGTATGTCACCGGCCGTTAAGGATTTTTTCAGGACATAATAGCACAAGTCTAGCAAGAAGACTCTATTAATACCCTCCCTCCAGCAGGCTTTGTGGAATAGAGCAGTCTCAACGCTGGTGGCAAGACCGCGCTATAAAACAATAAAGGGGTTAAATCAACGTTGATCTCTTTCGTGTATGTGTTTATAGATAGGGAAAGGGAGAGAGAAAAAAAAAATCCCTCTCTCTTCTTCCCCTTTTAAAGTGACTAATATCCCATAAGAACCAACAACAATTGACTGATACCTCTCTCAAGATTACTGTTAAGTAAATATAGAAAAATTAAATTCTATTACATAAATGTGCATAAGAGGAAAAGCTTGGCATCTTTTCCTGTACAGTGAAAAAACAAAAAAAAAACCAAGGGAAGAAAAGCAGAATATATATCAAGTCCAGATTAACAGCTTTTCTCACATTAGAGGATTACATAAATTCAGTAAAAATCAGCTTTAAAAGCTTTTTTTTTTTTTTTTTCTTGCTTTTTTTTCCTCCTTCAACTTATCCTCTTCTTTTGAAGCATAGTTATTAAACCATAACACTTAGAATCTTGCCTTGAGGTTAGCTCTAAAGCGAATTCCTTATTTTACCGTCCTCTCAATACCGTTCACAAACAGAGCTGACTTTTAGTACCTTTAATTAAGAAAAATAGAAAAAACAAAGTGATGATAGAAAGTAACTGTCCCTTAATAAATTGTTGATAGCATGAATATTTAAATGCAGCTTAGCGTCCAGAACACTTTTATCCAGATTTCTATGTAGCTGAAAGATGTTTTCTTATCCAGAAACTAATTTAGAAACTGAGGATAAGGATTTTAAATTATATATTTTAAATATCTCCCCATGTAGAAAAAATTTGTAAATACTTGCGGCTTTCATGCGTAAAAATAGAACTTGCTGCAGCAAACAAGAAGAACTCTTTAGCAGGCGCTGCTTAGTGCCCAGCAATATATCAGGGTATAGATTTCTCTACCAGGCAGGGCTAGCTGACTCTAAACACAAGGCCCAGGAGCTTCAATCTTCAAACCTCTACCCGCACAGCACAGCAGACCGATACCGGACACCTCCGACTATCCTCTGCTTCAACTTGCCAGCGGGACTTCGATTTCCAGTAACGCTCCTTACTTCACCTTTGGTAACGCTGATTCATAACCAGCAGCACAGCTCCCAAACGGTAGGTTTTCTTTTCCCCCTGCAGCTTCTTTCCTTATGCGGCTTGACACAACCTTTAGCGGATAGACCGCTCTCTCAGTGACTTCCAGCACCGTCGGCACCTGTAGTGCCAGAGCCCACATCCAGCCCCTAACAGAGAAGGGCCACAAGGCAGATGGCGGAGGGAGATAGCAGCGTGGTAGGAGCAATACTTCCACCACCTCGGAGGAACACAGCCAGCATGTAGAAGCTCCACCCTCAACCGGAAGTCCCCGTACCAGTTGGATATTCTTCTATTGCACAGGAAGTGGTATTGCAGGGACTGAGACTCAGTTAGCATTAATACAATCAAAATAAGGAGGTATGTCTCAGGCTCTCTGACAGTTCTTTTAAATAATTGTTATTTATATTACCCTTCCTTCACCCACCCAGTTTTATATATATATATATATATATATATATATATATATATTTATTTATATATATATATATATAATTACACACACATAAATACATATACAATTTATATAAGTATATTTAAAATGATATGTATAATATAATAATATTGTGTACATATATGTGTATATATATGTATGTACACAATATTTTATATATAAATATGTCAGTATATGGCCAGGTTATAATACAATATATTTAATAATTATTCTTTAAAAACAAACCCCAATAAAATGCATATACAAAACAATAATAATACTTTTAGCGGCTCTAATCCTATTGGCTGATTGGAATCTTTTAACCAACAGGAATGCAAGGGATGCTATCTTGGATGGCGTCACTTGCATTCAAGATCCAGCTTACGGCAGAGACCTATTGAAGAGGAGCTCCTCGTCGGATGTCTTCAGGATGGACCTGCTCCACTCCGGATGGATGAAGATAGAAGAGGCCGCATGGATGAAGACTTCGCCGGCTGGATGAAGATGGAAGAGTCTGCCCGGATGAAGACTTCTTGCCGGCTGGATGGATCCTTCAAGCGGAACTTCAGAACCTGTAAATGGATCGTCCGGGGTTAGTGTTAGGTTTATTTAAGGTTTTTTTTTAGGTGGGTTTTATTTTTAGAGTAGGGTCGGGGCACGTAAAAGAGCTAACTACCCTTTTAAGGGCAATGCCCATACAAATGTCCTTTTCAGGGCAATGGGGAGCTTAGGTTTTTTTTAGGGTATTTATTTGGGGGGGGTTGGTTGGGGGTTGTATTTTTTTTAACAGGTAAAAGAGCTGATTTCTTTGGGGCAATGCCCCGCAAAAGGCCCTTTTAAGGGCCATTGGTAGTTTATTGTAGGCTAGGGTTTATTTTGGGGGGCTTTTTTATTTTGATAGGGCTATTAGATTAGGTGTAATTCTTTTTTATTTTTGATACTGTGTTTTTTTATTATTTGTAACTTAGTGTTTTCTATTTTTTGTAACTTAGCGTATTTTTTGTGTGGTAATTTAGTAATTTTTATTGTAGATTTAAATAATTTGAGTAGGGTTACGTTTTTAAATATGTAATATAGATAATTTAATTTGTAGTTTAATGTAATTTTAGTATAATAGGGTAGGTTAATTAATAGTTTAATATAGTTTAATGTAATTGTAGCATAATAGTTAGGGTAGGTTAATTAATAGTTTAATATAGTTTAATTTAATTCTGCCGGTAAGTTTTAATTTATTATAAGATAGGGATGTTGTAATTTTAATGTAAAGTTAGCAGGTTGTTAGGTTTAGGGGTAAATAGCTTAATTTAGTTTATGGCAATGTGTGGGAGCTGGAGGTTTAGGGTTTAATAGGTTTAGTTAGTGGTAGGGATGTGGGAGGCCAGGGGTTTAGGGGTTAATACATTTATTTAGCTGCGGTGGGGTCCGGGAGCGGCGGAATAGGAGTTAATACATTTATTTAGTTGCAGTGGGGTCCGGGAGCGTCAGGATAGGGGTTCAACTTTTTAACAAACAAAGATCGATAATCCCCAATGAGGTGCGCATGTGTGCAGCAAGTATACTACAGACATATCCAAACGATTCAAGCTGCACTCTCAAAAGATGATCCAGGATGGACTCCTAAAGACGATAAAGATAAAAAAGAAGAGAGGCGCCAAACATAGAGCAGTATCGTATGGAAGATCCAGAAGCACAATAGAGAGCCCTCCCCCCGAATATGCGAACTACACACAGACGGAGCGGCACAAATCGGAGTGCCAGTAGTAGCAGGTCGGGACTGTTGTGAGTCGCCCGACAGACACGCTGGAGCTGTATGCGTCACAGGAACTCGTCGAATCAGTGTACCGACTCCTTCAGAACACCCACAGCGAAATCTTGTATGAAGTGCCGATGAAATTAGCTATATACAAATAGCTTGTAGGTAGTGATGGTTCTTTTATTATGCAACATCCTGTACAATATGTAGGGTTTATCTGATACTATTGAAAGGAAATCTGAGGGGAAGTCAGGGTGAAACCCATTAGAAATGGAGGCTGATAATCTGAATTGCTTTATGCATTTCTATGGAAGTGATGCACTTTCCATTAAAACAATCAGGCAGCTACCTAGGAGCAAGTGGGCATCAGTTCCCATCAATTGAAATGTTTAAATTGATGGGAACTGATGCCCACTTGCTCCTAGGTAGGTCCATGCAATACTGCTCTATGTTTGGCGCCTCTCTTCTTTTTTATCGTTAAACTTTTTAGCATAGTGGCGGCGTTTAGTGACAGGGTATAAATAAAGTTAGATAAAAGCCGAATAGCAGCGAGATTGATGACTGATAGTTAACAACAGTCCGCTGCTCATCGCCCTGTACTTGGTGCGCAGCTTTTTGTCGGCTTTTTTTTTATAAATATGGAGATCGTATTTAGGTCTGTGGCCGCGATGTTAGGCGAGCGTATTGGTGCCGTCGAATGTAAGAAAGTTGACGGCTTGATAGATAGGCCTCATAGACATATATATATATATATATATATATATATATATATATATATATATATATATATATATGTGTGTGTATTGGAGACATTTGCAGTTAAGTAGATGAAAACATGTAAAAGCATTTTTATGAAATATTCATATTTAATAAAGTGTTATACTGTGTATTTACTGTAAATATTTCACATTCTAATGTTCTGCATATAGCAGAATATGTTCTATGTATTTTTAAATAGACATTTCTATGTATTTATCTGTATATATCTACAGGGAGTGCAGAATTATTAGGCAAATGAGTATTTTGACCACATCATCCTCTTTATGCATGTTGTCTTACTCCAAGCTGTATAGGCTCGAAAGCCTACTACCAATTAAGCATATTAGGTGATGTGCATCTCTGTAATGAGAAGGGGTGTGGTCTAATGACATCAACACCCTATATCAGGTGTGCATAATTATTAGGCAACTTCCTTTCCTTTGGCAAAATGGGTCAAAAGAAGGACTTGACAGGCTCAGAAAAGTAAAAAATAGTGAGATATCTTGCAGAGGGATGCAGCACTCTTAAAATTGCAAAGCTTCTGAAGCGTGATCATCGAACAATCAAGCGTTTCATTCAAAATAGTCAACAGGGTTGCAAGAAGCGTGTGGAAAAACCAAGGCGCAAAATAACTGCCCATGAACTGAGAAAAGTCAAGCGTGCAGCTGCCAAGATGCCACTTGCCACCAGTTTGGCCATATTTCAGAGCTGCAACATCACTGGAGTGCCCAAAAGCACAAGGTGTGCAATACTCAGAGACATGGCCAAGGTAAGAAAGGCTGAAAGACGACCACCACTGAACAAGACACACAAGCTGAAACGTCAAGACTGGGCCAAGAAATATCTCAAGACTGATTTTTCTAAGGTTTTATGGACTGATGAAATGAGAGTGAGTCTTGATGGGCCAGATGGATTGGTAAAGGGCAGAGAGCTCCAGTCTGACTCAGACGCCAGCAAGGTGGAGGTGGAGTACTGGTTTGGGCTGGTATCATCAAAGATGAGCTTGTGGGGCCTTTTCGGGTTGAGGATGGAGTCAAGCTCAACTCCCAGTCCTACTGCCAGTTTCTAGAAGACACCTTCTTCAAGCAGTGGTACAGGAAGAAGTCTGCATCCTTCAAGAAAAACATGATTTTCATGCAGGACAATGCTCCATCACACGCGTCCAAGTACTCCACAGCGTGGCTGGCAAGAAAGGGTATAAAAGAAGAAAATCTAATGACATGTCCTCCTTGTTCACCTGATCTGAACCCCATTGAGAACCTGTGGTCCATCATCAAATGTGAGATTTACAAGGAGGGAAAACAGTACACCTCTCTGAACCGTGTCTGGGAGGCTGTGGTTGCTGCTGCACGCAATGTTGATGGTGAACAGATCAAAACACTGACAGAATCCATGGATGGCAGGCTTTTGAGTGTCCTTGCAAAGAAAGGTGGCTATATTGGTCACTGATTTGTTTTTGTTTTGTTTTTGAATGTCAGAAATGTATATTTGTGAATGTTGAGATGTTATATTGGTTTCACTGGTAAAAATAAATAATTGAAATGGGTATATATTTGTTTTTTGTTAAGTTGCCTAATAATTATGCACAGTAATAGTCACCTGCACACACAGATATCCCCCTAAAATAGCTATAACTAAAAACAAACTAAAAACTACTTCCAAAACTATTCAGCTTTGATATTAATGAGTTTTTTGGGTTCATTGAGAACATGGTTGTTGTTCAATAATAAAATTAATCCTCAAAAATACAACTTGCCTAATAATTCTGCACTCCCTGTATACCTAATATATAATGATATATAGATATAGGTGTATCTATAGGGACGTTAGGGAATTGGTGAGGAGTCCTGGAGCTCCTGTATTTTTAGATTAGCCTTAGAATGCTGTAGTACTAAACTTGTTCAAACCTATTAAAACACTAGTTCAAGGTGGTTATTATCTCTGTCATAATCTAACAATATCTGATCTTACACGCTCAATCTCCAATAGATAGACCTGATGGGCAAGTGATACGAAAGTAGTACACCTGGGAGTGGGGCTGAGTTGTAGTAATTACTCGACACAGACCGTGCACTGTAAACTTCATCTTACAAACTAGTATTTTAAATACAAAATACTGGCAGAGGAATTAACTAATACTGGGTAGGAGTGCACCTACTGCACCGGCTATAAACCGAGTGGTGCGGTCAGCAGTAGCTCCATTTGAATTGCGGGAGCCGGCAATGTATTTGTGTGCTGAAATTAGACAGCTTCTGTGTTCGAGTCAGCTGCACTTAAAACCCTCTATACAATCAATGAATAGTTCTCTCACTTATTGGGAAATAATCGTTACGCTACAGCTATAAGCTTACAACTAACTTGTGGTATTATAAATATGTTAAATTGCAATACACCATATTAAAATCGATTGGCTGTACCTGAGTAGTTATAGCTTGTAATATGTAGGTATGCTGAATTTTTACTTATGTTAATTAGCACTGCTCTAAAATACGGTATACAAACTTTGCGTCATTAGCTCCAATTGAACGGCAGTACCCTGCCATATAGATATGTGCTGTAATTTGACAGCATATGTGATCGAGGTAGCAGCACTTTAACCCTCTATCAAATTAAAGAATATCTCTCTCACTCATTTGAGAATAACGGTTAGGCTACAATCATAAGTCTATAACTAGCCTGTGGTATTATTAATATCTTTAAACATAATATACTACATTAACTGACTAGCTCTATCTGAACATTTATAGCTTTGAACCTGTATGTGTGCTGAATTTTTATTTAGGCTTAGGGGCACTGCTCTAGCATACAAACTTTGCGCTAAACATATGAACCAACAACAAATATGTTGAATATTGCCTGACTTGAGTTGACATGCTCCTGCACATGACATACAAGTGTTGTGCCAAATATATAAGCTTAGAATAAACGTGCTGAATTTTGATTTATCTCAGCGGGCAGAGCTGTCAAATAGGGTACACAAGTATATAGTAAGACAGATGATATTATAATAAGCATCCCATGAGAGCGGGCACTGATGTAACATTTGATAAGCGTTATGCCAAACATATCAACTTATAATTAATGTGCCGAACGTAGATTTATTTGAATGGGTATTATTAATTTATAGTATATAAGAGTTATACAAAAACATATGAGCCTACAATAAATCCACGAAGCTGCCTTAGCACACCTAATTCACGAGTTACAACAGTATATTAAGAGCTTTTAACCAATGTATGTGAATCTTAAAGCATAAGTGTTATGCCAAACATATGAGCCTATAATAATCCTATGAAGATAGTAGGGGCTTTTCTTTATGTGGATCACTAATCTGACATTTAAAGATGAACACATTTGGTTAAAAATCACTCACCACACCAGTATTAAATTCCTTAACAGGATACATGGTATTCTTATCACCCCATGTTAATATACAGAGTATACTACCCATAAGTAGACAGTATTGAGTTGAATTAGAAGGATAGAGCTGTACTGACATACTGTCAATTTGTAACATACAGTAACAGCTGTGTATAATAAAGTGATATTTTATCAATATTATTACTAGTTAAGATTACAGTAGATTACAGTAGAGTATTTTACTCTGCTGTGGTTGCTACACATATATACACACAATTATTCTATATGACTTCTTGCTATGAGTCTGCATCAGTTTAAATTAACTTGATACAATTTTACTCAAGAAGTCTACCAGTACAATAAATGACCTATCTTGCTAGAATCTATTTAATGAGAACGGGTTAACCACTGATCCTTCAACATCTAAGAGTGTTTTTAAATTAATTTCCAGTATTTTATATTAATTTTGATACAATAAAAGTTATGTTTTAACGTTGAACACGCAAGCTCACTATACTATCAGCAACTCTGATTTGCCTTAAGGAATAAAGTCTTTTATACCACTTATAATTATACCATATATCAACCCCTATGAGTGCTATATATGTAGTCTGTTGAGTTAGAGCTTTTCTCTACCTAAAAGTTTCATAGGTGTATCTATATTGAACATCACAAACATAATATATATATATTATATATATATATATATATATATATATATAAATAGAACATATTCTTCTATGTGAAGAACATTGTAATGTAAAATATTCTTATTTTCATGTTGGGTTAGCGCACATGAGAATATGGGATTGTGTTTGCATGCGAGTAAGGGTGTTAAGTTTTTTTCCACTTTTTTTGCTCCATTGACTTCTATAGGGGAATACGTGAATGTGCATGTGATATTCTAAGTTCGGCTTTTTGCGCTCATCATGATCATGTTAGAGCGCTAGTTAAAGCAGTTTATTTTCTTTTGATAATACAAGCGCAAACTGACGAGCGCACAAAGCTTGCTTCTAGCACAGTTAACGCTCGAGCGGGAGCGTTAAATAGCGCTCCACTCGTAATCTGGCCCAGTGATGAGTAGAGAACATATATAGTGTGCTTGCTTTAAAATACTAATGTCAGGAAACAACATGTACAGCAAGGGTATTTGGGAAAGCTCTGTGCCTTACAACCTGCAGAAGGAAGCATAATAGGTTATTTTCAATTAATATAAATTTAAAAAAGGAGTCAGAGCTATGTATTTAAGCTGAATGAATCCAGTCAATAGTAAGAGATAGATACTTGGGAGTTCCAGTGAAAATTGCCTTCTCCAGACTAAAATTTTAAAAATGGTCATCAACCATCTCCTATTTTATGTTTTGTTATACTAAATATTAGAGAAAAATAGAATTTACTTCTACCAGAACTTACAACAGTTGATTCTATGGTAACAAAACGCTCATAGCCACAGAGCTAGCCAGCTTCATTATAAGATTTCCCTAATTATAAAGTGCTTAAACACCATCCGTACACTCATAATGCGGCTAAATGAACTCTTGCCCTAAAATAAAATGGTGTCTATTATTGGGTAATAATAGGAAAAACATTACACATGGAATTTATCTTCCCTACTACTAGGAGGAGGAAAATATTCCCAAACCCAAGAGCTCTTTATAACCCCTTCACCTCTATGGTAGTTAGTCTGACATATAGTCAAGCAAAAAAGGTAGGAAAATAAATAAAGAGCAAAAAATATAGGAGCCAGGAAAAAAGATGTGCCATAACATTAAATAAAAAATCCCCCAAAACAGCGTGGAGTCTTGTGATCCATTACTCTTGGGAACCAATTCCAAAGTTGTGGAGAGTCCATGAGTAATAAAAAGATAGGGTGGGATACTATACACAACCCTTAAAATAGAGAACATATACTTATTAATTTTCTACATTCACTTAAAAATAACCAACAGTCAAAATTACACAGAAACAACAGCCTGAAGGAACTTTCCACCAAAAACTGTCTCAGAAGACACCAACACATCAAAAATGGTAGAATTTAGTGAAATTATGCAATAAACATTAAGTAGCTGCCTTGGAAATTTGGTCAACAAAAGCATCATTCTTGAAAGCCCTAGAAGTAGCTACTGATCTAGTAGAATAAGCAGTAATCCGATTAGGAGGGGTCCGGCCCGCCTTCAAGTAGGCTTCACAAATCAAAATAACCAAGAAGCCAGATACAGCAGAAGCTTGTCTAAAATCCTTAGTAACATCAGCATAATATTTCAAGACTCTAACCACATCCAGATTGTAAAGAAGCCTCTTTGAAGAATTTTTAGGATTAGAACACAAAGAAAGGACAACAAACAAATTCAAAGTTTGTCTGAAAATCTTAGTAACATTAACATAATTTTTCAAGGCTCTAACCACATCCATATTGTAAAGAAGCCTCTCTGAAGAATTTTTAGGATTACGGCACAAAGAAAGGACAACTATTTCTCTGCTTAGTTTATCCGAAGACACAAGCTTAGGAAGAAAATCAAATTTGGTTCTTAAATCTGCCTTAAGGAGACAGTTCAAAAGCTCTTCTAGCAGAAAAAAAAGCCAAAAGAAACAAGATTTATGCATAGGCTCAAATGGGAGGAGCTTTCAAAACTTTCAGCACCAGATTCAAGTTCCAAAGAGGAAAAATTGATTTAATAACAGGCATAATACGCACCAAAGCCTGATATATAAGTTCCAGTCACTGTTTTCTTCCCCCTCTTTTTGATATATCACGATCATTAACATTGATCACTATGTATTAATCACCAATACTGGTCACTATTTACAGTATATATAAATTAACATTGGTATTCTATATACTTTTATTTCAATCTTTCACCCCAATATCACTATAGCTTTATTGCAATGCACATGCATACCACTATTTATACTATACAGTTCAAAACACAATTTAGTTTTTTTGTGTTATCTCATTTCCTTATTTAACCTTATATAGTTTCCCATACTTGTAGTAGTAGGTTTCGATTATAATCGTTCCAAAACACCTCTTAAATTACTTTTTTTCACTATATTTCACATTTCCAATATCACATTTATTTATGTGTTTAATTTTTATTTACCCATGTATATTCTAACAAACTCATCCATAGAATACAATAGTTTTATTATTTCCAATAATCATTTTGATTTAAACATTTCCAGTCTTCTTTGTTTAGATAACTTTTTTGGTTGTTTTGTTTCTAAAACCTCTTTTGCGCAAGGGATGTAATTTACTGATCCTCTTTTTTCCAGTCTCCTTCCCTTATGGAAATGTACTAGCTGTATGTTGGATCGTTTGTATCCGCAAGCATAACAGACAAACCTATATGTAATATAGCATCAGAGTAGACTACAGTAATCGTATTATTATTTCCATACTATTATGATCCTTTGCTAGTAACATTTAGTTCTGAAGAGATGTGTCATATGACACGCATATCTGAATGCCCAATGTGATGTGACGATTTCGGTCACATGATGTTCCTTAGCCCAATGATATACCTTGTAAAGTCGTTTATGATCTAACAATATAAAGGATGCCTTCGGTTAATAGCAAACAAATAATCAGGCACTGTATGAACGATCTAAAGAAAGACATAACAATATACACTTTAACGCATATTGCGGTGGGACGATTCTTTATAATGTGACATTTTTCAGCCCCTCAATATACTCTGTGATGCCAATTTTTTTATACACTAATGATTGGGATGCCTTTGGTACATAGCAAAACATATACTTTATAGTCACTCGAATAACTTAAGGTAAGACCTTCACGGAGCTAGTATTTTTTTGACAATAAGATGAAATTTTGGAGTATTTTACTGTTATTAGATTGTACACATAGTATCACCTTATACGATTTGTGAAACTCACACGTAGAATAATATTAGCAACAAATTAGATGGTAACTTTTGTAGACCAATTAGAGATTGGTAGGTGTGTGTGTTTAGACCCAATAAAATCGAATAGTAGTAAATTGCAGCAGGTGAATTTTAGAATCCCTGATAACAGGGGTGTGTTTGTAATTGAGAAATGCTATTGGTTATTTGAGGTATAAAAAGCTAACATGCCTGTTATGTGACATACCATTATTTTTTATGCCTGAGGAAACCACTGTGCCAGCGGAGAAACGCATTGCATTTTATTCGGGCTCTGAATGAATGTTTCAACCCCCCATTTTAATCATTGTTTTATACAAACAAACAAGTTTTATATTAAAACCGTTTGGATATTTTAATTTGCGCATCTGGTCTATATGTGTTAAACCCTATCCATTTGATCCATTGGAGGGAGCTGATTACCTTTCTGCAGTCTCCAGAACGCGCCTACTAGCCCAATAGAGTGCTGCTCCTGTAAATTGTGAGTACCCTGTACAACCTTTATTCATTATTGTATATTTGTCAAACTGATATGCAAAACAAAAAGAGCAGAAGTCTAACCTTTAAAAAAACTGGTGTATAAACCTTTATCTAAACCATTTTGCAGAAATTGCAAAATTCTAGGAATCCTGAAAGAATACCAAGGAAAAACATGAACAAAATACAAAGAAATAAAAGTTTTCATTACTTTATATTTTTTCTTGGTAACTGGCTTTCGAGCCTTAATCAGGCTATCAATCACAGACTCAGAGAAACCCCTATGCCTAAGAACTAAGCTTTCAATCTCCATGCCATCAAGTTTAGAGACTTAATATCCTGATGGAAAAATAGACTTTAGCAAAGAAGATCCGGCCTTAAAGGAAAAGGCCAGGGAGGGCAACTGGACATCTGAACAAGATCCACAAACTGAACTCTGTGGGGACAGGCTGGAGCAATTAGAATCACTGATAAATTATCCTGCCTGATCTTGGAAATTACTCTGGGAAGAAGAACCAGAGGAGGAAACACATAACCATGGAACTATCAGAGCATCCACAAACTCTAACTAAGGATCCTTTGACCTTCAAAGTATCTGAGAAGTTTGTTGTTCAACCGAAAGGCCATCAGATCTACTTCCAGAAGACCCCAAAGATCTACAATCTAACTGAACACTTCCAGATGAAGAGACTGGAGGAACTGACAACTGAGAAAATCGGCTTCCCAATTGAACACCCCTGGAATGTGGACTGTTGAAATTAGATAGCAATTAGTTTCTGCTCAAGAGAGAATTCGAGAAACTTCCATCATGGTTAAATAATTGCAAGCCCCCCCCCCCCCCCTTGATGGTTGACATAAGCCATTGTGACTAAAACTGGAGAAAAGATTCTCCTCTCAGTAAAGGCCAAGCTTGAAGAGCTCTGAAAAAAATGCATGAAGTTCTAAGATGTTTATAGGTAACCTTGCCTCCCAAGGAGCCCAAACACCCTGCGCTGTCAGAGTATGCCAAACAGTTCCCCATCCTGAAAGACTTGCATCTGTAGTGATCACAGACTAAGAGCCAGAATACGAGTGGAGCACAAAATATCGCTTACGCGAGCGCGATATTTGCACTATCCTCAGTAATACCACTGCACGCAAATGTGCGCTGGTAATACAAGTTTGGTGCAATGCGAACGCAATTGCAGGAAAGCTTTGTGCTCATTAGTGCGCGCTTCCATAGGCTCCAATGAAAGCAACGTTCTTATGCCATGAGATACGGCAGAGAACCTAGCGTATCAAAGGGGGGAAATCTTGCAGCAAAAGTGAAAAAAATATATATGTATATACAAATACAACCCTAATTCCGAAAAAGTTGTGACAGTATGGAAAATGCAAAAAAACTAATAAAAAGAAAATTCTGTTCACCCTGTACCATATTGAAAACGCATTATTAACACATTATTTGATGTTTCACTTTGTGAATTTAATGTATTTTTGAAAATATACACACTCATTTCAAATCTGATGACTGCAACACGTTCCAAAAAAGTTGGGACAGGGGCTATTTAGGGCTAATAACGATGTGACAAGTTGAAATAAGAAGATGATATGAAACATGTAATCATAGTATATAAGGAGCCTCCAAAAAAGGCCTAGTCCTTCAAGAGCAAAGATGGGTCGAGGCTTGCCAATCTGCCAACAGATGCATCAGCGAATAATCCAACACTTTGAGAACAACATTCCCCAAAGAAAAATCGGTAGGATTTTGGGCATTTCACCTTCTACAGTGCACAATATAATTAAAAGATTCAAGAAATCCGGTAAAATCTCTGTGCGTAAAGGGCAAGGCTGAAAACCACTTCTGAATGTGTGTAATCTCCGATCCCTCAGACGTCACTGTCTCAAAAAGTGTCATGAGTCTGTAATGGATATCCTTCCTGACATGTGCTTTGTCAGTCAACACCATTAACTGCTGCATCCACAGATGCACGTTAAGGCTTTCCTATGCAAAGCAAAATCCATACATTAACACTGTCCAGAAGTGGGCTTGGTCTCATCTTAGATGGACAGTAGCACAGTAGAATCATGTTTTATTGTTTGATGAGTCAACATTTCAAATAGTTTTTGGAAAAAACAGCCATCGTGTTCTCCGGGCCAAAGAGGAAAAGGACTATTCAAGCTATTATCAGCATCAGGTCCAAAAGCCTGCGTCTATCATGGTATGGAGGTGTGTCAGTGCCCATGGAATGGGTAACCTGAACATCTGTGAGGAAACCATTAATGCAGAAAGATATGAATTTTGTATTATGTACATTTTGGAGCAACATATGTTGCCATACAGACGTCGTCTTTTCCAGGGACGTCCCTTCATTTTTCAGCTGGACAACGCAAAACCACATTCTTCCTGGATTACGAGCGCATGGTTGCGTAAGCAGAGAGTGTGGGTGCTAGCATGGCCTGCCTTCAGTTCTTACCTGTCTCTGATTGAGAATGTGTGGTGCATTATGAAGCGCAAAATAAGGCAACGAAGGCCCTGTACAGTTGCGCAGCTGAAGACATGCATAATGGATGAATGGGGGAAATTTGCTCGCTAAACTTAACCAACTGGTATCATCAGTGCCCAAACGCTTTTTAAGTGTTATTAAAAGAAAACATGATGTTACACAGTGGTAGACTGTCCCAATTTTTTTGGAATGTGTTGTAGTCATCAGATTTGAAATATGTCTATATTTTCAAAAATACATTAAATTCACGAAGTAAAACATTAAAATTACTCCTTTTGCTTGTTTGTATGTTTGCATTTTCCATACTGTCCCAACTTTTTTCAAATTGGGGTTGTATATTTATGCGTTTATATGTGTATATACACATATTAACACAAATATATATGTATATACACATATACATATATATTTATAGAGAACGCACCGTTCCCATAGACCGCTATGTAAAGGCACATTTCAGTGCCATTTTGTTTCTATCACACCACATCCGCACACTTTAACCCCTAAAAGCTGCTTCGTCATATGCTAGTTAGTCTGACATATAGTCAAGCAAAAAAGGTAGGAAAATAAATAAAGAGCAAAAAATATAGGAGCCAGGAAAAAAGATGTGCCATAACATTAAATAAAAAATCCCCCAAAACAGCGTGGAGTCTTGTGATCCATTACTCTTGGGAACCAATTCCAAAGTTGTGGAGAGTCCATGAGTAATAAAAAGATAGGGTGGGATACTATACACAACCCTTAAAATAGAGAACATATACTTATTAATTTTCTACATTCACTTAAAAATAACCAACAGTCAAAATTACACAGAAACAACAGCCTGAAGGAACTTTCCACCAAAAACTGTCTCAGAAGACACCAACACATCAAAAATGGTAGAATTTAGTGAAATTATGCAATAAACATTAAGTAGCTGCCTTGGAAATTTGGTCAACAAAAGCATCATTCTTGAAAGCCCTAGAAGTAGCTACTGATCTAGTAGAATAAGAAGTAATCCGATTAGGAGGGGTCCGGCCCGCCTTCAAGTAGGCTTCACAAATCAAAATAACCAAGAAGCCAGATACAGCAGAAGCTTGTCTAAAATCCTTAGTAACAACAGCATAATATTTCAAGACTCTAACCACATCCAGATTGTAAAGAAGCCTCTTTGAAGAATTTTTAGGATTAGAACACAAAGAAAGGACAACAAACAAATTCAAAGTTTGTCTGAAAATCTTAGTAACATTAACATAATTTTTCAAGGCTCTAACCACATCCATATTGTAAAGAAGCCTCTCTGAAGAATTTTTAGGATTAGGGCACAAAGAAAGGACAACTATTTCTCTGCTTAGTTTATCCGAAGACACAAGCTTAGGAAGAAAATCAAATTTGGTTCTTAAATCTGCCTTAAGGAGACAGTTCAAAAGCTCTTCTAGCAGAAAAAAAAGCCAAAAGAAACAAGATTTATGCATAGGCTCAAATGGGAGGAGCTTTCAAAACTTTCAGCACCAGATTCAAGTTCCAAAGAGGAAAAATTGATTTAATAACAGGCATAATACGCACCAAAGCCTGATATATAAGTTCCAGTCACTGTTTTCTTCCCCCTCTTTTTGATATATCACGATCATTAACATTGATCACTATGTATTAATCACCAATACTGGTCACTATTTACAGTATATATAAATTAACATTGGTATTCTATATACTTTTATTTCAATCTTTCACCCCAATATCACTATAGCTTTATTGCAATGCACATGCATACCACTATTTATACTATACAGTTCAAAACACAATTTAGTTTTTTTGTGTTATCTCATTTCCTTATTTAACCTTATATAGTTTCCCATACTTGTAGTAGTAGGTTTCGATTATAATCGTTCCAAAACACCTCTTAAATTACTTTTTTTCACTATATTTCACATTTCCAATATCACATTTATTTATGTGTTTAATTTTTATTTACCCATGTATATTCTAACAAACTCATCCATAGAATACAATAGTTTTATTATTTCCAATAATCATTTTGATTTAAACATTTCCAGTCTTCTTTGTTTAGATAACTTTTTTGGTTGTTTTATTTCTAAAACCTCTTTTGCGCAAGGGATGTAATTTACTGATCCTCTTTTTTCCAGTCTCCTTCCCTTATGGAAATGTACTAGCTGTATGTTGGATCGTTTGTATCCGCAAGCATAACAGACAAACCTATATGTAATATAGCATCAGAGTAGACTACAGTAATCGTATTATTATTTCCATACTATTATGATCCTTTGCTAGTAACATTTAGTTCTGAAGAGATGTGTCATATGACACGCATATCTGAATGCCCAATGTGATGTGACGATTTCGGTCACATGATGTTCCTTAGCCCAATGATATACCTTGTAAAGTCGTTTATGATCTAACAATATAAAGGATGCCTTCGGTTAATAGCAAACAAATAATCAGGCACTGTATGAACGATCTAAAGAAAGACATAACAATATACACTTTAACGCATATTGCGGTGGGACGATTCTTTATAATGTGACATTTTTCAGCCCCTCAATATACTCTGTGATGCCAATTTTTTTATACACTAATGATTGGGATGCCTTTGGTACATAGCAAAACATATACTTTATAGTCACTCGAATAACTTAAGGTAAGACCTTCACGGAGCTAGTATTTTTTTGACAATAAGATGAAATTTTGGAGTATTTTACTGTTATTAGATTGTACACATAGTATCACCTTATACGATTTGTGAAACTCACACGTAGAATAATATTAGCAACAAATTAGATGGTAACTTTTGTAGACCAATTAGAGATTGGTAGGTGTGTGTGTTTAGACCCAATAAAATCGAATAGTAGTAAGTTGCAGCAGGTGAATTTTAGAATCCCTGATAACAGGGGTGTGTTTGTAATTGAGAAATGCTATTGGTTATTTGAGGTATAAAAAGCTAACATGCCTGTTATGTGACATACCATTATTTTTTATGCCTGAGGAAACCACTGTGCCAGCGGAGAAACGCATTGCATTTTATTCGGGCTCTGAATGAATGTTTCAACCCCCCATTTTAATCATTGTTTTATACAAACAAACAAGTTTTATATTAAAACCGTTTGGATATTTTAATTCGCGCATCTGGTCTATATGTGTTAAACCCTATCCATTTGATCCATTGGAGGGAGCTGATTACCTTTCTGCAGTCTCCAGAACGCGCCTACTAGCCCAATAGAGTGCTGCTCCTGTAAATTGTGAGTACCCTGTACAACCTTTATTCATTATTGTATATTTGTCAAACTGATATGCAAAACAAAAAGAGCAGAAGTCTAACCTTTAAAAAAACTGGTGTATAAACCTTTATCTAAACCATTTTGCAGAAATTGCAAAATTCTAGGAATCCTGAAAGAATACCAAGGAAAAACATGAACAAAATACAAAGAAATAAAAGTTTTCATTACTTTATATTTTTTCTTGGTAACTGGCTTTCGAGCCTTAATCAGGCTATCAATCACAGACTCAGAGAAACCCCTATGCCTAAGAACTAAGCTTTCAATCTCCATGCCATCAAGTTTAGAGACTTAATATCCTGATGGAAAAATAGACTTTAGCAAAGAAGATCCGGCCTTAAAGGAAAAGGCCAGGGAGGGCAACTGGACATCTGAACAAGATCCACAAACTGAACTCTGTGGGGACAGGCTGGAGCAATTAGAATCACTGATAAATTATCCTGCCTGATCTTGGAAATTACTCTGGGAAGAAGAACCAGAGGAGGAAACACATAACCATGGAACTATCAGAGCATCCACAAACTCTAACTAAGGATCCTTTGACCTTCAAAGTATCTGAGAAGTTTGTTGTTCAACCGAAAGGCCATCAGATCTACTTCCAGAAGACCCCAAAGATCTACAATCTAACTGAACACTTCCAGATGAAGAGACTGGAGGAACTGACAACTGAGAAAATCGGCTTCCCAATTGAACACCCCTGGAATGTGGACTGTTGAAATTAGATAGCAATTAGTTTCTGCTCAAGAGAGAATTCGAGAAACTTCCATCATGGTTAAATAATTGCAAGGCCCCCCCCCCCCCCCTTGATGGTTGACATAAGCCATTGTGACTAAAACTGGAGAAAAGATTCTCCTCTCAGTAAAGGCCAAGCTTGAAGAGCTCTGAAAAAAATGCATGAAGTTCTAAGATGTTTATAGGTAACCTTGCCTCCCAAGGAGCCCAAACACCCTGCGCTGTCAGAGTATGCCAAACAGTTCCCCATCCTGAAAGACTTGCATCTGTAGTGATCACAGACTAAGAGCCAGAATACGAGTGGAGCACAAAATATCGCTTACGCGAGCGCGATATTTGCACTATCCTCAGTAATACCACTGCACGCAAATGTGCGCTGGTAATACAAGTTTGGTGCAATGCGAACGCAATTGCAGGAAAGCTTTGTGCTCATTAGTGCGCGCTTCCATAGGCTCCAATGAAAGCAACGTTCTTATGCCATGAGATACGGCAGAGAACCTAGCGTATCAAAGGGGGGAAATCTTGCAGCAAAAGTGAAAAAAATATATATGTATATACAAATACAACCCTAATTCCGAAAAAGTTGTGACAGTATGGAAAATGCAAAAAAACTAATAAAAAGAAAATTCTGTTCACCCTGTACCATATTGAAAACGCATTATTAACACATTATTTGATGTTTCACTTTGTGAATTTAATGTATTTTTGAAAATATACACACTCATTTCAAATCTGATGACTGCAACACGTTCCAAAAAAGTTGGGACAGGGGCTATTTAGGGCTAATAACGATGTGACAAGTTGAAATAAGAAGATGATATGAAACATGTAATCATAGTATATAAGGAGCCTCCAAAAAAGGCCTAGTCCTTCAAGAGCAAAGATGGGTCGAGGCTTGCCAATCTGCCAACAGATGCATCAGCGAATAATCCAACACTTTGAGAACAACATTCCCCAAAGAAAAATCGGTAGGATTTTGGGCATTTCACCTTCTACAGTGCACAATATAATTAAAAGATTCAAGAAATCCGGTAAAATCTCTGTGCGTAAAGGGCAAGGCTGAAAACCACTTCTGAATGTGTGTAATCTCCGATCCCTCAGACGTCACTGTCTCAAAAAGTGTCATGAGTCTGTAATGGATATCCTTCCTGACATGTGCTTTGTCAGTCAACACCATTAACTGCTGCATCCACAGATGCACGTTAAGGCTTTCCTATGCAAAGCAAAATCCATACATTAACACTGTCCAGAAGTGGGCTTGGTCTCATCTTAGATGGACAGTAGCACAGTAGAATCATGTTTTATTGTTTGATGAGTCAACATTTCAAATAGTTTTTGGAAAAAACAGCCATCGTGTTCTCCGGGCCAAAGAGGAAAAGGACTATTCAAGCTATTATCAGCATCAGGTCCAAAAGCCTGCGTCTATCATGGTATGGAGGTGTGTCAGTGCCCATGGAATGGGTAACCTGAACATCTGTGAGGAAACCATTAATGCAGAAAGATATGAATTTTGTATTATGTACATTTTGGAGCAACATATGTTGCCATACAGACGTCGTCTTTTCCAGGGACGTCCCTTCATTTTTCAGCTGGACAACGCAAAACCACATTCTTCCTGGATTACGAGCGCATGGTTGCGTAAGCAGAGAGTGTGGGTGCTAGCATGGCCTGCCTTCAGTTCTTACCTGTCTCTGATTGAGAATGTGTGGTGCATTATGAAGCGCAAAATAAGGCAACGAAGGCCCTGTACAGTTGCGCAGCTGAAGACATGCATAATGGATGAATGGGGGAAATTTGCTCGCTAAACTTAACCAACTGGTATCATCAGTGCCCAAACGCTTTTTAAGTGTTATTAAAAGAAAACATGATGTTACACAGTGGTAGACTGTCCCAATTTTTTTGGAATGTGTTGTAGTCATCAGATTTGAAATAAGTCTATATTTTCAAAAATACATTAAATTCACGAAGTAAAACATTAAAATTACTCCTTTTGCTTGTTTGTATGTTTGCATTTTCCATACTGTCCCAACTTTTTTCAAATTGGGGTTGTATATTTATGCGTTTATATGTGTATATACACATATTAACACAAATATATATGTATATACACATATACATATATATTTATAGAGAACGCACCGTTCCCATAGACCGCTATGTAAAGGCACATTTCAGTGCCATTTTGTTTCTATCACACCACATCCGCACACTTTAACCCCTAAAAGCTGCTTCGTCATATGCTAGTTAGTCTGACATATAGTCAAGCAAAAAAGGTAGGAAAATAAATAAAGAGCAAAAAATATAGGAGCCAGGAAAAAAGATGTGCCATAACATTAAATAAAAAATCCCCCAAAACAGCGTGGAGTCTTGTGATCCATTACTCTTGGGAACCAATTCCAAAGTTGTGGAGAGTCCATGAGTAATAAAAAGATAGGGTGGGATACTATACACAACCCTTAAAATAGAGAACATATACTTATTAATTTTCTACATTCACTTAAAAATAACCAACAGTCAAAATTACACAGAAACAACAGCCTGAAGGAACTTTCCACCAAAAACTGTCTCAGAAGACACCAACACATCAAAAATGGTAGAATTTAGTGAAATTATGCAATAAACATTAAGTAGCTGCCTTGGAAATTTGGTCAACAAAAGCATCATTCTTGAAAGCCCTAGAAGTAGCTACTGATCTAGTAGAATAAGCAGTAATCCGATTAGGAGGGGTCCGGCCCGCCTTCAAGTAGGCTTCACAAATCAAAATAACCAAGAAGCCAGATACAGCAGAAGCTTGTCTAAAATCCTTAGTAACAACAGCATAATATTTCAAGACTCTAACCACATCCAGATTGTAAAGAAGCCTCTTTGAAGAATTTTTAGGATTAGAACACAAAGAAAGGACAACAAACAAATTCAAAGTTTGTCTGAAAATCTTAGTAACATTAACATAATTTTTCAAGGCTCTAACCACATCCATATTGTAAAGAAGCCTCTCTGAAGAATTTTTAGGATTAGGGCACAAAGAAAGGACAACTATTTCTCTGCTTAGTTTATCCGAAGACACAAGCTTAGGAAGAAAATCAAATTTGGTTCTTAAATCTGCCTTAAGGAGACAGTTCAAAAGCTCTTCTAGCAGAAAAAAAAGCCAAAAGAAACAAGATTTATGCATAGGCTCAAATGGGAGGAGCTTTCAAAACTTTCAGCACCAGATTCAAGTTCCAAAGAGGAAAAATTGATTTAATAACAGGCATAATACGCACCAAAGCCTGATATATAAGTTCCAGTCACTGTTTTCTTCCCCCTCTTTTTGATATATCACGATCATTAACATTGATCACTATGTATTAATCACCAATACTGGTCACTATTTACAGTATATATAAATTAACATTGGTATTCTATATACTTTTATTTCAATCTTTCACCCCAATATCACTAT
Organism: Bombina bombina; assembly: GCF_027579735.1. Classification (NCBI taxonomy): domain Eukaryota; kingdom Metazoa; phylum Chordata; class Amphibia; order Anura; family Bombinatoridae; genus Bombina; species Bombina bombina. Next base: position 199,484,662 of record NC_069499.1, on the reverse strand, counting down.
AGCTTTATTGCAATGCACATGCATACCACTATTTATACTATACAGTTCAAAACACAATTTAGTTTTTTTGTGTTATCTCATTTCCTTATTTAACCTTATATAGTTTCCCATACTTGTAGTAGTAGGTTTCGATTATAATCGTTCCAAAACACCTCTTAAATTACTTTTTTTCACTATATTTCACATTTCCAATATCACATTTATTTATGTGTTTAATTTTTATTTACCCATGTATATTCTAACAAACTCATCCATAGAATACAATAGTTTTATTATTTCCAATAATCATTTTGATTTAAACATTTCCAGTCTTCTTTGTTTAGATAACTTTTTTGGTTGTTTTATTTCTAAAACCTCTTTTGCGCAAGGGATGTAATTTACTGATCCTCTTTTTTCCAGTCTCCTTCCCTTATGGAAATGTACTAGCTGTATGTTGGATCGTTTGTATCCGCAAGCATAACAGACAAACCTATATGTAATATAGCATCAGAGTAGACTACAGTAATCGTATTATTATTTCCATACTATTATGATCCTTTGCTAGTAACATTTAGTTCTGAAGAGATGTGTCATATGACACGCATATCTGAATGCCCAATGTGATGTGACGATTTCGGTCACATGATGTTCCTTAGCCCAATGATATACCTTGTAAAGTCGTTTATGATCTAACAATATAAAGGATGCCTTCGGTTAATAGCAAACAAATAATCAGGCACTGTATGAACGATCTAAAGAAAGACATAACAATATACACTTTAACGCATATTGCGGTGGGACGATTCTTTATAATGTGACATTTTTCAGCCCCTCAATATACTCTGTGATGCCAATTTTTTTATACACTAATGATTGGGATGCCTTTGGTACATAGCAAAACATATACTTTATAGTCACTCGAATAACTTAAGGTAAGACCTTCACGGAGCTAGTATTTTTTTGACAATAAGATGAAATTTTGGAGTATTTTACTGTTATTAGATTGTACACATAGTATCACCTTATACGATTTGTGAAACTCACACGTAGAATAATATTAGCAACAAATTAGATGGTAACTTTTGTAGACCAATTAGAGATTGGTAGGTGTGTGTGTTTAGACCCAATAAAATCGAATAGTAGTAAATTGCAGCAGGTGAATTTTAGAATCCCTGATAACAGGGGTGTGTTTGTAATTGAGAAATGCTATTGGTTATTTGAGGTATAAAAAGCTAACATGCCTGTTATGTGACATACCATTATTTTTTATGCCTGAGGAAACCACTGTGCCAGCGGAGAAACGCATTGCATTTTATTCGGGCTCTGAATGAATGTTTCAACCCCCCATTTTAATCATTGTTTTATACAAACAAACAAGTTTTATATTAAAACCGTTTGGATATTTTAATTTGCGCATCTGGTCTATATGTGTTAAACCCTATCCATTTGATCCATTGGAGGGAGCTGATTACCTTTCTGCAGTCTCCAGAACGCGCCTACTAGCCCAATAGAGTGCTGCTCCTGTAAATTGTGAGTACCCTGTACAACCTTTATTCATTATTGTATATTTGTCAAACTGATATGCAAAACAAAAAGAGCAGAAGTCTAACCTTTAAAAAAACTGGTGTATAAACCTTTATCTAAACCATTTTGCAGAAATTGCAAAATTCTAGGAATCCTGAAAGAATACCAAGGAAAAACATGAACAAAATACAAAGAAATAAAAGTTTTCATTACTTTATATTTTTTCTTGGTAACTGGCTTTCGAGCCTTAATCAGGCTATCAATCACAGACTCAGAGAAACCCCTATGCCTAAGAACTAAGCTTTCAATCTCCATGCCATCAAGTTTAGAGACTTAATATCCTGATGGAAAAATAGACTTTAGCAAAGAAGATCCGGCCTTAAAGGAAAAGGCCAGGGAGGGCAACTGGACATCTGAACAAGATCCACAAACTGAACTCTGTGGGGACAGGCTGGAGCAATTAGAATCACTGATAAATTATCCTGCCTGATCTTGGAAATTACTCTGGGAAGAAGAACCAGAGGAGGAAACACATAACCATGGAACTATCAGAGCATCCACAAACTCTAACTAAGGATACTTTGACCTTCAAAGTATCTGAGAAGTTTGTTGTTCAACCGAAAGGCCATCAGATCTACTTCCAGAAGACCCCAAAGATCTACAATCTAACTGAACACTTCCAGATGAAGAGACTGGAGGAACTGACAACTGAGAAAATCGGCTTCCCAATTGAACACCCCTGGAATGTGGACTGTTGAAATTAGATAGCAATTAGTTTCTGCTCAAGAGAGAATTCGAGAAACTTCCATCATGGTTAAATAATTGCAAGCCCCCCCCCCCCCCTTGATGGTTGACATAAGCCATTGTGACTAAAACTGGAGAAAAGATTCTCCTCTCAGTAAAGGCCAAGCTTGAAGAGCTCTGAAAAAAATGCATGAAGTTCTAAGATGTTTATAGGTAACCTTGCCTCCCAAGGAGCCCAAACACCCTGCGCTGTCAGAGTATGCCAAACAGTTCCCCATCCTGAAAGACTTGCATCTGTAGTGATCACAGACTAAGAGCCAGAATACGAGTGGAGCACAAAATATCGCTTACGCGAGCGCGATATTTGCACTATCCTCAGTAATACCACTGCACGCAAATGTGCGCTGGTAATACAAGTTTGGTGCAATGCGAACGCAATTGCAGGAAAGCTTTGTGCTCATTAGTGCGCGCTTCCATAGGCTCCAATGAAAGCAACGTTCTTATGCCATGAGATACGGCAGAGAACCTAGCGTATCAAAGGGGGGAAATCTTGCAGCAAAAGTGAAAAAAATATATATGTATATACAAATACAACCCTAATTCCGAAAAAGTTGTGACAGTATGGAAAATGCAAAAAAACTAATAAAAAGAAAATTCTGTTCACCCTGTACCATATTGAAAACGCATTATTAACACATTATTTGATGTTTCACTTTGTGAATTTAATGTATTTTTGAAAATATACACACTCATTTCAAATCTGATGACTGCAACACGTTCCAAAAAAGTTGGGACAGGGGCTATTTAGGGCTAATAACGATGTGACAAGTTGAAATAAGAAGATGATATGAAACATGTAATCATAGTATATAAGGAGCCTCCAAAAAAGGCCTAGTCCTTCAAGAGCAAAGATGGGTCGAGGCTTGCCAATCTGCCAACAGATGCATCAGCGAATAATCCAACACTTTGAGAACAACATTCCCCAAAGAAAAATCGGTAGGATTTTGGGCATTTCACCTTCTACAGTGCACAATATAATTAAAAGATTCAAGAAATCCGGTAAAATCTCTGTGCGTAAAGGGCAAGGCTGAAAACCACTTCTGAATGTGTGTAATCTCCGATCCCTCAGACGTCACTGTCTCAAAAAGTGTCATGAGTCTGTAATGGATATCCTTCCTGACATGTGCTTTGTCAGTCAACACCATTAACTGCTGCATCCACAGATGCACGTTAAGGCTTTCCTATGCAAAGCAAAATCCATACATTAACACTGTCCAGAAGTGGGCTTGGTCTCATCTTAGATGGACAGTAGCACAGTAGAATCATGTTTTATTGTTTGATGAGTCAACATTTCAAATAGTTTTTGGAAAAAACAGCCATCGTGTTCTCCGGGCCAAAGAGGAAAAGGACTATTCAAGCTATTATCAGCATCAGGTCCAAAAGCCTGCGTCTATCATGGTATGGAGGTGTGTCAGTGCCCATGGAATGGGTAACCTGAACATCTGTGAGGAAACCATTAATGCAGAAAGATATGAATTTTGTATTATGTACATTTTGGAGCAACATATGTTGCCATACAGACGTCGTCTTTTCCAGGGACGTCCCTTCATTTTTCAGCTGGACAACGCAAAACCACATTCTTCCTGGATTACGAGCGCATGGTTGCGTAAGCAGAGAGTGTGGGTGCTAGCATGGCCTGCCTTCAGTTCTTACCTGTCTCTGATTGAGAATGTGTGGTGCATTATGAAGCGCAAAATAAGGCAACGAAGGCCCTGTACAGTTGCGCAGCTGAAGACATGCATAATGGATGAATGGGGGAAATTTGCTCGCTAAACTTAACCAACTGGTATCATCAGTGCCCAAACGCTTTTTAAGTGTTATTAAAAGAAAACATGATGTTACACAGTGGTAGACTGTCCCAATTTTTTTGGAATGTGTTGTAGTCATCAGATTTGAAATAAGTCTATATTTTCAAAAATACATTAAATTCACGAAGTAAAACATTAAAATTACTCCTTTTGCTTGTTTGTATGTTTGCATTTTCCATACTGTCCCAACTTTTTTCAAATTGGGGTTGTATATTTATGCGTTTATATGTGTATATACACATATTAACACAAATATATATGTATATACACATATACATATATATTTATAGAGAACGCACTGTTCCCATAGACCGCTATGTAAAGGCACATTTCAGTGCCATTTTGTTTCTATCACACCACATCCGCACACTTTAACCCCTAAAAGCTGCTTCGTCATATGCTAGTTAGTCTGACATATAGTCAAGCAAAAAAGGTAGGAAAATAAATAAAGAGCAAAAAATATAGGAGCCAGGAAAAAAGATGTGCCATAACATTAAATAAAAAATCCCCCAAAACAGCGTGGAGTCTTGTGATCCATTACTCTTGGGAACCAATTCCAAAGTTGTGGAGAGTCCATGAGTAATAAAAAGATAGGGTGGGATACTATACACAACCCTTAAAATAGAGAACATATACTTATTAATTTTCTACATTCACTTAAAAATAACCAACAGTCAAAATTACACAGAAACAACAGCCTGAAGGAACTTTCCACCAAAAACTGTCTCAGAAGACACCAACACATCAAAAATGGTAGAATTTAGTGAAATTATGCAATAAACATTAAGTAGCTGCCTTGGAAATTTGGTCAACAAAAGCATCATTCTTGAAAGCCCTAGAAGTAGCTACTGATCTAGTAGAATAAGCAGTAATCCGATTAGGAGGGGTCCGGCCCGCCTTCAAGTAGGCTTCACAAATCAAAATAACCAAGAAGCCAGATACAGCAGAAGCTTGTCTAAAATCCTTAGTAACAACAGCATAATATTTCAAGACTCTAACCACATCCAGATTGTAAAGAAGCCTCTTTGAAGAATTTTTAGGATTAGAACACAAAGAAAGGACAACAAACAAATTCAAAGTTTGTCTGAAAATCTTAGTAACATTAACATAATTTTTCAAGGCTCTAACCACATCCATATTGTAAAGAAGCCTCTCTGAAGAATTTTTAGGATTAGGGCACAAAGAAAGGACAACTATTTCTCTGCTTAGTTTATCCGAAGACACAAGCTTAGGAAGAAAATCAAATTTGGTTCTTAAATCTGCCTTAAGGAGACAGTTCAAAAGCTCTTCTAGCAGAAAAAAAAGCCAAAAGAAACAAGATTTATGCATAGGCTCAAATGGGAGGAGCTTTCAAAACTTTCAGCACCAGATTCAAGTTCCAAAGAGGAAAAATTGATTTAATAACAGGCATAATACGCACCAAAGCCTGATATATAAGTTCCAGTCACTGTTTTCTTCCCCCTCTTTTTGATATATCACGATCATTAACATTGATCACTATGTATTAATCACCAATACTGGTCACTATTTACAGTATATATAAATTAACATTGGTATTCTATATACTTTTATTTCAATCTTTCACCCCAATATCACTATAGCTTTATTGCAATGCACATGCATACCACTATTTATACTATACAGTTCAAAACACAATTTAGTTTTTTTGTGTTATCTCATTTCCTTATTTAACCTTATATAGTTTCCCATACTTGTAGTAGTAGGTTTTGATTATAATCGTTCCAAAACACCTCTTAAATTACTTTTTTTCACTATATTTCACATTTCCAATATCACATTTATTTATGTGTTTAATTTTTATTTACCCATGTATATTCTAACAAACTCATCCATAGAATACAATAGTTTTATTATTTCCAATAATCATTTTGATTTAAACATTTCCAGTCTTCTTTGTTTAGATAACTTTTTTGGTTGTTTTATTTCTAAAACCTCTTTTGCGCAAGGGATGTAATTTACTGATCCTCTTTTTTCCAGTCTCCTTCCCTTATGGAAATGTACTAGCTGTATGTTGGATCGTTTGTATCCGCAAGCATAACAGACAAACCTATATGTAATATAGCATCAGAGTAGACTACAGTAATCGTATTATTATTTCCATACTATTATGATCCTTTGCTAGTAACATTTAGTTCTGAAGAGATGTGTCATATGACACGCATATCTGAATGCCCAATGTGATGTGACGATTTCGGTCACATGATGTTCCTTAGCCCAATGATATACCTTGTAAAGTCGTTTATGATCTAACAATATAAAGGATGCCTTCGGTTAATAGCAAACAAATAATCAGGCACTGTATGAACGATCTAAAGAAAGACATAACAATATACACTTTAACGCATATTGCGGTGGGACGATTCTTTATAATGTGACATTTTTCAGCCCCTCAATATACTCTGTGATGCCAATTTTTTTATACACTAATGATTGGGATGCCTTTGGTACATAGCAAAACATATACTTTATAGTCACTCGAATAACTTAAGGTAAGACCTTCACGGAGCTAGTATTTTTTTGACAATAAGATGAAATTTTGGAGTATTTTACTGTTATTAGATTGTACACATAGTATCACCTTATACGATTTGTGAAACTCACACGTAGAATAATATTAGCAACAAATTAGATGGTAACTTTTGTAGACCAATTAGAGATTGGTAGGTGTGTGTGTTTAGACCCAATAAAATCGAATAGTAGTAAGTTGCAGCAGGTGAATTTTAGAATCCCTGATAACAGGGGTGTGTTTGTAATTGAGAAATGCTATTGGTTATTTGAGGTATAAAAAGCTAACATGCCTGTTATGTGACATACCATTATTTTTTATGCCTGAGGAAACCACTGTGCCAGCGGAGAAACGCATTGCATTTTATTCGGGCTCTGAATGAATGTTTCAACCCCCCATTTTAATCATTGTTTTATACAAACAAACAAGTTTTATATTAAAACCGTTTGGATATTTTAATTCGCGCATCTGGTCTATATGTGTTAAACCCTATCCATTTGATCCATTGGAGGGAGCTGATTACCTTTCTGCAGTCTCCAGAACGCGCCTACTAGCCCAATAGAGTGCTGCTCCTGTAAATTGTGAGTACCCTGTACAACCTTTATTCATTATTGTATATTTGTCAAACTGATATGCAAAACAAAAAGAGCAGAAGTCTAACCTTTAAAAAAACTGGTGTATAAACCTTTATCTAAACCATTTTGCAGAAATTGCAAAATTCTAGGAATCCTGAAAGAATACCAAGGAAAAACATGAACAAAATACAAAGAAATAAAAGTTTTCATTACTTTATATTTTTTCTTGGTAACTGGCTTTCGAGCCTTAATCAGGCTATCAATCACAGACTCAGAGAAACCCCTATGCCTAAGAACTAAGCTTTCAATCTCCATGCCATCAAGTTTAGAGACTTAATATCCTGATGGAAAAAACATAATTTATGTAAGAACTTACCTGATAAATTCATTTCTTTCATATTAGCAAGAGTCCATGAGCTAGTGACGTATGGGATATACATTCCTACCAGGAGGGGCAAAGTTTCCCAAACCTCAAAATGCCTATAAATACACCCCTCACCACACCCACAATTCAGTTTAACGAATAGCCAAGAAGTGGGGTGATAAAAAAGTGCGAAAGCATATAAAATAAGGAATTGGAATAATTGTGCTTTATACAAAATCATAACCACCACAAAAAAGGGCGGGCCTCATGGACTCTTGCTAATATGAAAGAAATGAATTTATCAGGTAAGTTCTTACATAAATTATGTTTTCTTTCATGTAATTAGCAAGAGTCCATGAGCTAGTGACGTATGGGATAATGACTACCCAAGATGTGGATCTTTCCACACAAGAGTCACTAGAGAGGGAGGGATAAAATAAAGACAGCCAATTCCTGCTGAAAATAATCCACACCCAAAATAAAGTTTAACGAAAAACATAAGCAGAAGATTCAAACTGAAACCGCTGCCTGAAGTACTTTTCTACCAAAAACTGCTTCAGAAGAAGAAAATACATCAAAATGATAGAATTTAGTAAAAGTATGCAAAGAGGACCAAGTTGCTGCTTTGCAGATCTGGTCAACCGAAGCTTCATTCCTAAACGCCCAGGAAGTAGAAACTGACCTAGTAGAATGAGCTGTAATTCTCTGAGGCGGAGTTTTACCCGACTCAACATAGGCAAGAAGAATTAAAGATTTCAACCAAGATGCCAAAGAAATGGCAGAAGCTTTCTGGCCTTTTCTAGAACCGGAAAAGATAACAAATAGACTAGAAGTCTTACGAAAAGATTTCGTAGCTTCAACATAATATTTCAAAGCTCTAACAACATCCAAAGAATGCAACGATTTCTCCTTAGAATTCTTAGGATTAGGACATAATGAAGGAACCACAATTTCTCTACTAATGTTGTTGGAATTCACAACTTTAGGTAAAAATTCAAAAGAAGTTCGCAACACCGCCTTATCCTGATGAAAAATCAGAAAAGGAGACTCACAAGAAAGAGCAGATAATTCAGAAACTCTTCTGGCAGAAGAGATGGCCAAAAGGAACAAAACTTTCCAAGAAAGTAATTTAATGTCCAATGAATGCATAGGTTCAAACGGAGGAGCTTGAAGAGCTCCCAGAACCAAATTCAAACTCCAAGGAGGAGAAATTGACTTAATGACAGGTTTTATACGAACCAAAGCTTGTACAAAACAATGAATATCAGGAAGAATAGCAATCTTTCTGTGAAAAAGAACAGAAAGAGCAGAGATTTGTCCTTTCAAAGAACTTGCGGACAAACCCTTATCTAAACCATCCTGAAGGAACTGTAAAATTCTCGGTATTCTAAAAGAATGCCAGGAAAAATGATGAGAAAGACACCAAGAAATATAAGTCTTCCAGACTCTATAATATATCTCTCGAGATACAGATTTACGAGCCTGTAACATAGTATTAATCACAGAGTCAGAGAAACCTCTTTGACCAAGAATCAAGCGTTCAATCTCCATACCTTTAAATTTAAGGATTTCAGATCCTGATGGAAAAAAGGACCTTGTGACAGAAGGTCTGGTCTTAACGGAAGAGTCCACGGTTGGCAAGAGGCCATCCGGACAAGATCCGCATACCAAAACCTGTGAGGCCATGCCGGAGCTACCAGCAGAACAAACGAGCATTCCTTCAGAATCTTGGAGATTACCCTTGGAAGAAGAACTAGAGGCGGAAAGATATAGGCAGGATGATACTTCCAAGGAAGTGATAATGCATCCACTGCCTCCGCCTGAGGATCCCGGGATCTGGACAGATACCTGGGAAGTTTCTTGTTTAGATGGGACGCCATCAGATCTATTTCTGGAAGTTCCCACATTTGAACAATCTGAAGAAATACCTCTGGGTGAAGAGACCATTCGCCCGGATGCAACGTTTGGCGACTGAGATAATCCGCTTCCCAATTGTCTACACCTGGGATATGAACCGCAGAGATTAGACAGGAGCTGGATTCCGCCCAAACCAAAATTCGAGATACTTCTTTCATAGCCAGAGGACTGTGAGTCCCTCCTTGATGATTGATGTATGCCACAGTTGTGACATTGTCTGTCTGAAAACAAATGAACGATTCTCTCTTCAGAAGAGGCCAAAACTGAAGAGCTCTGAAAATTGCACGGAGTTCCAAAATATTGATCGGTAATCTCACCTCCTGAGATTCCCAAACTCCTTGTGCCGTCAGAGATCCCCACACAGCTCCCCAACCTGTGAGACTTGCATCTGTTGAAATTACAGTCCAGGTCGGAAGCACAAAAGAAGCCCCCTGAATTAAACGATGGTGATCTGTCCACCATGTTAGAGAGTGTCGAACAATCGGTTTTAAAGATATTAATTGAGATATCTTCGTGTAATCCTTGCACCATTGCTTCAGCATACAGAGCTGAAGAGGTCGCATGTGAAAATGAGCAAAGGGGATCGCGTCCGATGCAGCAGTCATAAGACCTAGAATTTCCATGCATAAGGCTACCGAAGGGAATGATTGTGACTGAAGGTTTCGACAAGCTGTAATCAACTTTAGACGTCTCTTGTCTGTTAAAGACAGAGTCATGGACACTGAATCCATCTGGAAACCCAGAAAGATTACCCTTGTCTGAGGAATCAAAGAACTTTTTGGTAAATTGATCCTCCAACCATGATCTTGAAGAAACAACACAAGTCGATTCGTATGAGATTCTGCTAAATGTAAAGACTGAGCAAGTACCAAGATATCGTCCAAATAAGGAAATACCACAATACCCTGTTCTCTGATTACAGACAGCAGGGCACCGAGAACCTTTGTAAAAATTCTTGGAGCTGTAGCTAGGCCAAACGGCAGAGCCACAAACTGGTAATGCTTGTCCAGAAACGAGAATCTCAGGAACTGATAATGATCTGGATGAATCGGAATATGCAGATATGCATCCTGTAAATCTATTGTGGACATATAATTCCCTTGCTGAACAAAAGGTAAGATAGTCCTTACAGTTACCATCTTGAACGTTGGTATCCTTACATAACGATTCAATATTTTTAGATCCAGAACTGGTCTGAAAGAATTCTCCTTCTTTGGTACAATGAAGAGATTTGAATAAAACCCCATCCCCTGTTCCGGAACTGGAACTGGCATAATTACTCCAGTCAACTCTAGATCTGAAACACATTTCAGAAATGCTTGAGCTTTTACTGGATTTACTGGGACACGGGAAAGAAAAAATCTCTTTGCAGGAGGTCTCAACTTGAAACCAATTCTGTACCCTTCTGAAACAATGCTCTGAATCCAAAGATTGTGAACAGAATTGATCCAAATTTTCTTGAAAAAACGTAACCTGCCCCCTACCAGCTGAGCTGGAATGAGGGCCGCACCTTCATGTGGACTTAGAAGCAGGCTTTGCCTTTCTAGCTGGCTTGGATTTATTCCAGACTGGAGATGGTCTCCAAACTGAAACTGCTCCTGAGGATGAAGGATCAGGCTTTTGTTCTTTGATGAAACGAAAGGAACGAAAACGATTATTAGCCCTGTTTTTACCTTTAGATTTTTTATCCTGTGGTAAAAAAGTTCCTTTCCCACCAGTAACAGTTGAAATAATGGAATCCAACTGAGAACCAAATAATTTGTTACCCTGGAAAGAAATGGAAAGTAAAGTTGATTTAGAAGCCATATCAGCATTCCAAGTTTTAAGCCATAAAGCTCTTCTAGCTAAAATAGCTAGAGACATAAACCTGACATCAACTCTGATAATATCAAAAATGGCATTACAGATAAAATTATTAGCATGTTGAAGAAGAATAATAATATCATGAGAATAACGATGTGTTACTTGTTGCGCTAAAGTTTCCAACCAAAAAGTTGAAGCTGCAGCAACATCAGCCAAAGATATAGCAGGTCTAAGAAGATTACCTGAACACAGATAAGCTTTTCTTAGAAAGGACTCAATTTTCCTATCTAGAGGATCCTTAAACGAAGTACCATCTGACGTAGGAATAGTAGTACGTTTAGCAAGGGTAGAAATAGCCCCATCAACTTTAGGGATCTTGTCCCAAAATTCTAATCTGTCAGACGGCACAGGATATAATTGCTTAAAACGTTTAGAAGGAGTAAATGAATTACCCAAATTATCCCATTCTTGGAAATTACTGCAGAAATAGCATCAGGGACAGGAAAAACTTCTGGAATAACTACAGGAGATTTAAAAACCTTATTTAAACGTTTAGATTTAGTATCAAGAGGACCAGAATCCTCTATTTCTAAAGCAATTAGGACTTCTTTAAGTAAAGAACGAATAAATTCCATTTTAAATAAATATGAAGATTTATCAGTACCAACCTCTGAGACAGAATCCTCTAAACCAGAGGAATCATCAGAATCAGAATGATGATGTTCAGTTAAAAATTCATCTGTAGGGAGAGAAGTTTTAAAAGATTTTTTACGTTTACTAGAAGGAGAAATAACAGACATAGCCTTCTTTATGGATTCAGAAACAAAATCTCTTATATTATCAGGAACATTCTGCACCTTAGATGTTGAAGGAACTGCAACAGGCAATGGTACTTTACTAAAGGAAATATTATCTGCTTTAACAAGTTTGTCATGACAATCAATACAAACAACAGCTGGAGGAATAGCTACCAAAAGTTTACAGCAGATACACTTAGCTTTGGTAGATTCAGCACTTGACAGCGATTTTCCTGTAGTATCTTCTGACTCAGATGCAACGTGAGACATCTTGCAATATGTAAGAGAAAAAACAACATATATATAAAGCAAAATTGATCAAATTCCTTAAATGACAGTTTCAGGAATGGGAAAAAATGCCAAAGAACAAGCTTCTAGCAACCAGAAGCAAGAAAAAATGAGACTTAAATAATGTGGAGACAAAAGTGACGCCCATATTTTTTCGCGCCAAATAAGACGCCCACATTATTTGGCGCCTAAATGCTTTTTGGCGCCAAAAATGACGCCACATCCGGAACGCCGACATTTTTGGCGCAAAATAACGTCAAAAAATGACGCAACTTCCGGCGACACGTATGACGCCGGAAACGGAAATAGAATTTTTGCGCCAAAAAAGTCCGCGCCAAGAATGACGCAATAAAATGAAGCATTTTCAGCCCCCGCGAGCCTAACAGCCCACAGGGAAAAAGTCAAATTTTAAGGTAAGAAAAATGTTAAATGCATTATCCCAAATATGAAACTGACTGTCTGAAAATAAGGAAAGTTGAACATTCTGAGTCAAGGCAAATAAATGTTTGAATACATATATTTAGAACTTTATAAACAAAGTGCCCAACCATAGCTAGGAGTGTCACAGAAAATAAGACTTACTTACCCCAGGACACTCATCTACATATAGCAGATAGCCAAACCAGTACTGAAACGAGAATCAGCAGAGGTAATGGTATATATAAGAGTATATCGTCGATCTGAAAAGGGAGGTAAGAGATGAATCTCTACGACCGATAACAGAGAACCTATGAAATAGACCCCTTAGAAGGAGATCACTGCATTCAAATAGGCAATACTCTCCTCACATCCCTCTGACATTCACTGCACGCTGAGAGGAAAACCGGGCTCCAACTTGCTGCGGAGCGCATATCAACGTAGAATCTAGCACAAACTTACTTCACCACCTCCATCGGAGGCAAAGTTTGTAAAACTGAATTGTGGGTGTGGTGAGGGGTGTATTTATAGGCATTTTGAGGTTTGGGAAACTTTGCCCCTCCTGGTAGGAATGTATATCCCATACGTCACTAGCTCATGGACTCTTGCTAATTACATGAAAGAAATAGACTTTAGCAAAGAAGATCCGGCCTTAAAGGAAAAGGCCAGGGAGGGCAACTGGACATCTGAACAAGATCCACAAACTGAACTCTGTGGGGACAGGCTGGAGCAATTAGAATCACTGATAAATTATCCTGCCTGATCTTGGAAATTACTCTGGGAAGAAGAACCAGAGGAGGAAACACATAACCATGGAACTATCAGAGCATCCACAAACTCTAACTAAGGATCCTTTGACCTTCAAAGTATCTGAGAAGTTTGTTGTTCAACCGAAAGGCCATCAGATCTACTTCCAGAAGACCCCAAAGATCTACAATCTAACTGAACACTTCCAGATGAAGAGACTGGAGGAACTGACAACTGAGAAAATCGGCTTCCCAATTGAACACCCCTGGAATGTGGACTGTTGAAATTAGATAGCAATTAGTTTCTGCTCAAGAGAGAATTCGAGAAACTTCCATCATGGTTAAATAATTGCAAGCCCCCCCCCCCCTTGATGGTTGACATAAGCCATTGTGACTAAAACTGGAGAAAAGATTCTCCTCTCAGTAAAGGCCAAGCTTGAAGAGCTCTGAAAAAAATGCATGAAGTTCTAAGATGTTTATAGGTAACCTTGCCTCCCAAGGAGCCCAAACACCCTGCGCTGTCAGAGTATGCCAAACAGTTCCCCATCCTGAAAGACTTGCATCTGTAGTGATCACAGACTAAGAGCCAGAATACGAGTGGAGCACAAAATATCGCTTACGCGAGCGCGATATTTGCACTATCCTCAGTAATACCACTGCACGCAAATGTGCGCTGGTAATCCAAGTTTGGTGCAATGCGAACGCAATTGCAGGAAAGCTTTGTGCTCATTAGTGCGCGCTTCCATAGGCTCCAATGAAAGCCACGTTCTTATGCCATGAGATACGGCAGAGAACCTAGCGTATCAAAGGGGGGAAATCTTGCAGCAAAAGTGAAAAAAATATATATGTATATACAAATACAACCCTAATTCCGAAAAAGTTGTGACAGTATGGAAAATGCAAAAAAACTAATAAAAAGAAAATTCAGTTCACCCTGTACCATATTGAAAACGCATTATTAACACATTATTTGATGTTTCACTTTGTGAATTTAATGTATTTTTGAAAATATACACACTCATTTCAAATCTGATGACTGCAACACGTTCCAAAAAAGTTGGGATAGGGGCTATTTAGGGCTAATAACGATGTGACAAGTTGAAATAAGAAGATGATATGAAACATGTTATCATTGTATATAAGGAGCCTCCAAAAAAGGCCTAGTCCTTCAAGAGCAAAGATGGGTCGAGGCTTGCCAATCTGCCAACAGATGCATCAGCGAATAATCCAACACTTTGAGAACAACATTCCCCAAAGAAAAATCGGTAGGATTTTGGGCATTTCACCTTCTACAGTGCACAATATAATTAAAAGATTCAAGAAATCCGGTAAAATCTCTGTGTGTAAAGGGCAAGGCTGAAAACCACTTCTGAATGTGCGTAATCTCCGATCCCTCAGACGTCACTGTCTCAAAAAGTGTCATGAGTCTGTAATGGATATCCTTCCTGACATGTGCTTTGTCAGTCAACACCATTAACTGCTGCATCCACAGATGCACGTTAAGGCTTTCCTATGCAAAGCAAAAGCCATACATTAACACTGTCCAGAAGTGGGCTTGGTCTCATCTTAGATGGACAGTAGCACAGTAGAATCATGTTTTATTGTTTGATGAGTCAACATTTCAAATAGTTTTTGGAAAAAACAGCCATCGTGTTCTCCGGGCCAAAGAGGAAAAGGACTATTCAAGCTATTATCAGCATCAGGTCCAAAAGCCTGCGTCTATCATGGTATGGAGGTGTGTCAGTGCCCATGGAATGGGTAACCTGAACATCTGTGAGGAAACCATTAATGCAGAAAGATATGAATTTTGTATTATGTACATTTTGGAACAACATATGTTGCCATACAGACGTCGTCTTTTCCAGGGACGTCCCTTCATTTTTCAGCTGGACAACGCAAAACCACATTCTTCCTGGATTACGAGCGCATGGTTGCGTAAGCAGAGAGTGTGGGTGCTAGCATGGCCTGCCTTCTTACCTGTCTCTGATTGAGAATGTGTGGTGCATTATGAAGCGCAAAATAAGGCAACGAAGGCCCTGTACAGTTGCGCAGCTGAAGACATGCATAATGGATGAATGGGGGAAATTTGCTCGCTAAACTTAACCAACTGGTATCATCAGTGCCCAAACGCTTTTTAAGTGTTATTAAAAGAAAACATGATGTTACACAGTGGTAGACTGTCCCAATTTTTTTGGAATGTGTTGTAGTCATCAGATTTGAAATAAGTCTATATTTTCAAAAATACATTAAATTCACGAAGTAAAACATTAAAATTACTCCTTTTGCTTGTTTGTATGTTTGCATTTTCCATACTGTCCCAACTTTTTTCAAATTGGGGTTGTATATTTATGCGTTTATATGTGTATATACACATATTAACACAAATATATATGTATACACATATACATATATATTTATAGAGAACGCACCGTTCCCATAGACCGCTATGTAAAGGCACATTTCAGTGCCATTTTGTTTCTATCACACCACATCCGCACACTTTAACCCCTAAAAGCTGCTTCGTCATATGCACCCACAAGGAAGCACACTATGCTATAGAGGTTGCGGAGAACTATGAACATACAGGCACATGTGGTGGGACTGTAGAGAAGTCATAACGATTTGGGGACAGCTAGCTTCCTTTTGTAGTCAGATTCTGGAGGAAAAACTCAACCTTACGATCCAACAGGCCCTTTTGTATGAGCATTTCAGCATTTACAACAAATACATTAACCCATTTATCAGAATTTTGTGCACGGTTACTAGGACATGTATAGCCAGATATTGGAAGATTGGAACTCCCACTTGGACAGAAATATACAACAAAATACAGCACACATACACTATGTATGAGTTAGCATCAGGAATATTAGATAACAAAGAAGTAGTTCACAGGGTATGGTATTATTGGATAGGTAAACAGGCAATGTCATCACATAAATTCCTTGAGGTCTTGGACTGGTTGGCCATTTGCGAAAATACCACTTTAGAACATCGGATGAACATGCAGTTCAGACAAAAGTGTCGTCACTCCTCCCCAACAAAGATTCTTCATCTACTCATAAACTTCCCCTTTTTCCCCCTCCTCCCCTGTTTGTTTGTCCCCTTCATTATTTTATTCTCTTGATTTCAGTACTCATGGATATTGACATATATCTGTATTAGTAAAGGTTTGTTGAAATGAGTTATTGTAGATAACAAGAATGAAACTGTCGCCCAGAGGGGGCAGTCTCTTTATGTATTGAGCTCAACACAGAGAGATAAAGATGGAACCAGCATCGCCAGAACCCAAAGATTACTGGACATTGTTGTTGTTTCAGATAAGGCGATATCAAATACTTGCACTTTTATAATCAGAACATACCATCTTGGCTTATTATTGTAAATCTGACCTCCAGAGTGTCTCCTTACAGAGGTCATCAGGGGTACGGATATTGTTATTTATGTTCCATGACTCATCTTGAAAAAGATGCTTTTAAAGATGCTACATTTTTTATTATTCAAAAAGGAACTTATCATGTAAGTTTGGGGGCAGTTGAGGCACATTTAGAAAATTAACCATAAATCTAATTGATGCCGTTTATGGGTGTGCGATAAATTAGCACTCCACTTGTAATCTAGCCCTAAATAGGACGAGCAAAAAGAAGCCCCCTGCAAAATAAGCTGGTGATCCTGCCACCAAGACAGAGACTGTCTTGTTTTGAGATCTAGAAAAATTCACTGAGACAACAGAGTATGATCTCTGCAGCACTGTCAAAGCATACAAAGCTGAAGTGGTTTAACATGAAAACAGAATAGCATCCAGAGGGGGTTCTATTAAAGCAGGTGGGGGCTCTTTTTATGTAACGGAATAGAAGTATATTCATCACTAACTATGAAGTAGATGGAGCATTTGTATTTGCTTAAACTTATTGCCGCTTATAGCAGCTGTTGGTAGCGACAGAACACCTACGGGAGAATATATTTATTTACAATACTCATGTACAAACAATGTACGAGATATGTGAACTAACATTTATTACTCCTACGTAAGACGCTGGCAAGGTGGCTAATAACCATTACCAGAGTACACACAGCGTAACACTGATTATTATCCACAGATCTGCTTAGGTTTAACAATGTAGCAATAGCGTTTGTATGCATTGCTACTTACAATCTTCAATTTAGCTACACAAGTGGATCTATTATTATTATTATTGTGCATTTACAATTATTACAGCTACACAATATACGCTAGCAAGGTGGCTAATAACCTCTATCAGAGTACACTCAGCGTAACACTGATTATTATCCACAGATCTGCTTAGGTTTAACATTGTAGCAATAGCGATTGTATGCATTGCTACTTAAAATCTTCAATTAAGCTACTCCAGTGGATCTATTATTATTATTGTGAATTTACAATTATTACAGCTACACAATATACGCTAGCAAGGTGGCTAATAACCTCTATCAGAGTACACACAGTGTAATGCTGATTATTAACCACATTGTAACATTTATATAGAGCACAGAATTAGAATTGACTATGTTTAACATTGTAGCAATAGTGATTGTGCATCGCCTCTTTAAACCTCAATTAAGCCACACGAGTGGATCTATTATAACCATATTCAGGGAATTTAATTATGATCAAGCATTTAGATTGTATTAAATTACATGTGTCTAAGCAGAGCACACATCTCCCTTAAAGGGACAGTCAAGTCCAAAAAAACTTTTATGATTTAAATAGGGAATGTAATTTAAAACAACTTTTCAATTTACTTTTATCACCAATTTTGCTTTGTTCTCTTAGTATTCTTAGTTGAAAGCTAAACCTAGGAGGTTCATATGCAAATTTCTTAGACCTCTAAGACTGCCTCTAATCTCAATGTATTTTTTTTTATAAATATATTTATTGAGAAAGCATAACACATTATTACATACATGGCAAATGAAGGTACAGATGGTATCTCAAAAATTGACAAGTTATACACACCACCATGACAATACATTACACATTTGTCTTAATAGTCTATATTTTCTGTTCCTCATTTAAGTTTTTAAAGGTTTGTTGTGTCATCAAAGACAATTAGCTCCACTGGTGGGAACAGACTCCTTAAGATCGTGGATGACACCAAGGTCCGTCTTTGTTAGTGTCAGATAATAGCGCGTAAGGTAAACTGAGTCAAATGCTATGACCAAACAGTCTTCAGAAAACAGTGAAAATACAATAAGGTAATAACTCCAAACATTCTATAGTGAACATTACTCTAGTAAAACTCTCAGTTCTGGTCAGACATCAGGAATCAGGATAAGCTTAATAAAATTAAGTAGGCATCTTGACTATAAATAATAAGAAACATAGGTATAGACACCACACTGTTATATTTAGGCTCCGAAGAGTCTTTTATTACATATATGGGAGAAAAGCTTTAAACAGGTTCTTCAGGCAAGGCAGAGGCTACGAAATTCTGCCAGAATATTTATGGGGAGGAAAAATGACTCTTCCCTTACCGCATAGAAGGGGGGGGGGAGTGGTGAGTAACAGACTAATGATATTGTTCTCCAGAACTGCTAACCTGCGCCATAGACAAAAACTATTATAGGTATAATGGACCTTAAGCAATACCAATCATAAATATTTTTTACCCAGTGGAGTCCATATTAACATAAGTACTCGTTAGTGGTTGCTTCAAAAACTACTCGGAAGAATGTATACAAACTTCAACATACAGTATATGTGCGAGAAGCAACCAACACATACAAAATAGATAACTCTCTGGAGTAAAAGAACAAGCAAACATATGAATGGGCAGGATTAAGTAACAATGTGATTCAAAGTACTGGGGAGCAAGTTGAGGGCATCACCCTCAGTTAATTATCTAAGCACGGGACCCACAAACCCCTACTTATAAAACAGAATTTATGCTTACCTGATAAATTACTTTCTCCAACGGTGTGTCCGGTCCACGGCGTCATCCATTACTTGTGGGATATTCTCCTCCCCCACAGGGAAAGGCAAGGAGAGCACACAGCAAGAGCTGTCCATATAGTCCCTCCCAGGCTCTGCCCCCCCAGTCATTCGACCGACGGTTAGGAGAAAAAAAGGAGAAACTATAGGGTGCCGTGGTGACTGTAGTGTATAGAGAGAGAAATTTTTCAAACCTGATTAAAAAACCAGGGCGGGCCGTGGACCGGACACACCGTTGGAGAAAGTAATTTATCAGGTAAGCATAAATTCTGTTTTCTCCAACATTGGTGTGTCCGGTCCACGGCGTCATCCATTACTTGTGGGAACCAATACCAAAGCTTTAGGACACGGATGAAGGGAGGGAGCAAATCAGGTTACCTAAACAGAAGGCACCACGGCTTGCAAAACCTTTCTCCCAAAAATAGCCTCCGAAGAAGCAAAAAGTATCAAATTTGTAGAATTTGGCAAAAGTGTGCAGAGAAGACCAAGTTGCTGCCTCACATATCTGATCAACAGAAGCCTCGTTCTTGAAGGCCCATGTGGAAGCCACAGCCCTAGTAGAGTGAGCTGTGATTCGTTCAGGAGGCTGCCGTCCGGCAGTCTCATAAGCCAATCGGATAATGCTTTTCAGCCAGAAAGAAAGAGAGGTAGCAGTAGCTTTTTGTCCTCTCCTCTTACCAGAATAAACGACAAACAAAAAAGAAGTTTTGTCTGAAATCCTTTGTTGCTTCTAAATAGAACTTTAAAGCACGGACAACATCTAAATGGTGTAACAAATGTTCCTTCTTTGAAACTGAATATGTGAAAAACTATGAAGGAATTATCCAATCTTTGCTACTTGTTCAGAGCGGCAAGGAGAATGACTGGGGGGGCGGAGCCTGGGAGGGACTATATGGACAGCTCTTGCTGTGTGCTCTCCTTGCCTTTCCCTGTGGGGGAGGAGAATATCCCACAAGTAATGGATGACGCCGTGGACCGGACACACCAATGTTGGAGAAATCCCCTTTAGGTCTTACAAATACAGAACAGCCATGTTAGTAATAAACAGAGTGCATACATCTACCAGAGATTATCTTAACTAAATAATAAACTAATAACACAGGCTAGCAAATGGCACACAAAAAATATGTAAAATCCGTTGGTCTCTGAATCCTTATCCCTATATTAAAATATAAAGTAATCCGTGTATTTTGTTTGCTATAAGCACATGTAATAGGAAAGAACTTTTAGCTATCTATAGCGTATAGTTAAAGAGTAAGGTGATGTCGCACACAGGTGCAGGGCTGCAAGGCTGCTCAATTAAAATTGCAAGTACACCATAAGCAGGGGTTGGGGACTATTAGGAGTCTATCTGCATAAATATATAAGCCATGGGACAGGTCTCAATTAAAATTATACGCTCCGGATTCGTAGACCAGTGTGTGCAGCTATGTGGAGAGAGATCCAAAGCCAGCTAGACATATTAGGTATTAATAAAAACATATTATAGCCTCTCGAAGTATTCTTATAGGAAATTATCTGCTCTTAAGTTAGTTATCTATGAGGCTATGTGTTATGAGCTTACAACTAGAAAATGATAGCCATCCCCCCAGAACCCACAATGAACACATAGTAACTTGCCATGCTGACATTTTCACTTTTTCCTTAGGGCTTTGTAAGATCTTAAAATACTACTCTGCCTAGCAAGAAATGACAAAAAAGCTCAAGGGGCAAATAGTAGCAATTTTCCAAATAAGAGGGAAACCTAACAATTATATGTTTAAACCAAGGGTAAAGCCCATAGTCATATAGGACAAAAAGTCTTACGTCTCAATTTAACTGATATACACTAAAATTGCTGAGGCCATAAAACAAGATGATCGCAACACTGAGGTTGTAAATTTAGACCTTATGGTCTTCATGTAGAGTTGTAGTTACAGGGCAAAGACATCTTGCTAAATCTGGTGATTACTGTAGAAATGATATATCCCATACTCCTACAGCTTCAGTAGGAACATTCAGCCCACACCAGCTTTCACACAATGTAGTCCCACTAAATCAGCAGAGAAATCCAATTGTAAGAGGGAGGAAGGGTTGCAAACCTTACTATAATAAATTTCCAGCAGAGGGGCAAGCATGAGTCGTCCTAAAGTTCCAGAAGTATGCGCAAAGAGCAAAGTGGGAGGACAACAGGACAATGACATCCAGCTCTCACCACACGCACTTTCCCTGTTCGCAAATGTCGGCAATATACACTCCTCCAGAACGTCTGACCCCCAGGCCTCTCCAGTGTTCTCCTCCATGGTGCCGGCTTGCATAGGTTCTTTTGTAGATATACTTGTTGCTGCGGAAGTATTTCCCACTTTTAGCTGCGTGACAGGCTGCATATCAATGATCATCTCACTTGCTACAGCAGGCTCGTTGTTCCCCTTCTCCTTGCATAGGTCTCCTGCTACCGCTAGGATGCGGTCAAATCTACTGAGTATCTGCTGCTTATATTTCTCAAATAAAGCTTGTACCTTTAAGTACCAATCCTCCTCCATTCTCAAGGAGTATTCTGCAGGGAATGTTATCTTGCTCTGTGTACCTTGTGGTCTGTGCTGGCAAAACGGTGTTCACTTTTACTTAGGCCAAAGGAAGGCAAGAATCTCAATGTATTTTGACCATTAGAGGGCATTAGTTCATGTGTTTCATATAGATAACATAGAGCTCATGTATGTGAAGTTACCCTGGAGATAACACTGATTGGCTAAAATGCAAGTCTGTCAAAAGAACTGAAATAAGGAGGCAGTCTGCAGAGGCTTAGATACAAGGTAATCACAGAGGTAAAAAGTGTATTTCTATAACATTATTGGTTATGCAAAATTGGGGAATGGGTAATAAAGGGATTATCTTTCTTTTTAAACAACAAAAATTCTGATGTTGACTGTCCCTTTAATATTCTGACTTGCCACTTGAGTAATTTATGGAATACCACTAGATAACATAGCTTACACTTTGCCTGTAAGAGGAATCTATAAGTAGTAGACTTTATAGATTGCTACTGTTGTTACAGTTATTACCTATTTAATCTATCCACGATGTGGAGATCTACTATATTACTGTTGATGCACATCTTACACTTACAACTACTACTTATATAGCCTATTTTAGTACTCCCTTAGTACATTATTACATCCTAGCGGTGTATAGGATACCTGAATATTATATTGGTCATTTTCCTGGTCTGCATGGATTTTGTATTTCTAGGGTACCCAGAGTATGTATTAAACAGAAAGTTGGTTTCTTCTACTCTGGAAGAACTCTGATTGTATTCACACCTATACTGATGCTCCTTGATCTATTATTATTATTCCCTGATGATTTATGACCAGTCATTTGTTCAAAGGCTCACAATTTATATTGATTCCTAGGGTTAACATCACATATCCTTCTATTCCCATTTTTAATATTGGTTCTTACCCATTTTTTAATTTTAATATAATAAAAGTTATGTTTTATACACTTTCTCAATTCCTACCTTTATAGTCAGGGCACAGAGTGTTGTTGTGCACACTGTAGTGGATATCTCCCCTCTTTTCTTTATCCACAATCCTAATGTTAATTATATTATGCTAAGCACCTCTCAAAGTTACAGAGGTTTACTAATATTGAATATATTTAATTCATACCTCTATTAATGTGTCTGAGAGATTGCCCATTTGTAGTGCCATTGTTTACTCAACTGTTGCAGAATAGCATCCAAAGCTGCATTCATAAGACCCGGAACCTCCATACAAAGAGCAACAGTGGGAAACTGAAGAGACTGAATATTTTAACAGGCCGAAACCAACTTCAATCTTCTTTGATCTGTTAAAGAAAGTCTCATGGAGACTGAATCTATCTGGAACCCCAGGAAAGTAGCTTTTGTCTGAGGAACTAAAGACCTCTTTAGCAAATTGATCCTCCAATCATGTTGACGAAGAAACAACAGTTTGTTGGTGTCAGATTCTGCTAAATGTAAAGATGGAGCTAGTACCAAGATATTGTCCAGGTAAAGAAACACAGCTATTCCCTGACCTCTGATGACAGACAAAAGAGCCCCCAGACCCTTTTTGTGAAGATCCTTGGAGCTGTAGCCAGACCAAACGGTAAAACAACAAACTGAAAATGCTTATCTAGAAAAGCAAACCTCAGAAACTGAAAGTGATCTTTGTGAATCAGAATATGTAGATAAGTCTCCATTTTGAAAGCTGGAACTCTGACAAACTTGTTCACAGCCTTTAGATCAAAAACTGGTGTAAACATTACCTCCTTCTTGGGAACAATAAGAAAAGAAGAAAAAGGAGGAGCTTCATAGGGTGAGTAAGTTCATACAGGGTAAACAACCTAAGGAGAAGACAAAGGGCAACTCATGTTTAGAAAGCCACTACTAGTAGTGCGCGTGACACAAGCTGAGGCAAACCGGTCCCCCCAGCGAGACAGACACTGGCAATAGCAATCTCCTGAGGTTGTTTACCCTGTATGAACTTACCCTATGAAGCTCCTCCTTTTTCTTCTTTTCATTTCGTTCTTGCCACTTTGAGACTCAGGATCCCTGTATTGGAGTGACGAATCGCTGGGTGAAGCATTTCTCTGGACTGTCATGTAAAAGGGGAAATATCATTGGAAGCTATGTGCATAGATATCATGCTGATTGATTAATCTATATATGGAACTACTTTAAATATAATTTCTGTACTGTATTTGTCATTAAAGACCTGAAATCAGACCTTTCAGCCCTGACCCCCTCTCTACACTCAATATACAGACTGCACTTTGATGTTTTTCTGAATAACTCAATTAAAATAATTGCCCTGATACTTACCTAGTTCAGGATGCCCCCTGGGATGAAAGAGACACAAATCTGTACTGTAGTTCACATAAGTTAACAGATATATGTAATAATCAACATGATGATTCACTAGATCTTCTTTTGAAGGTCCAATCCACATATATCTGTGGGAAAATTTGCTAGCTCAAGATATGACATGGGAAGCTAAATCTCAAATAAATGATTTGTGCCTAATCTTCATAATAATTTAAAATATGCAGATCATATTGAAAACATATATATATATATATATACATATATATATATATATATAGCTTGCATGCAGAAAGCACTCAATAGACTTTGTATAGATGCAAAAAACAACTTTATATTCCAAAGTTAAAATGCCATAACGTTTCGGGTACCGGACCGGACCCTTTGTCAAATGATACACACGAGACAAAAATATGGAATCCCTCACATCACCCCACCTTATATACCCATAACATTAACAGACAACCAATAATACTTAGCCCCAAGTGAAACCATGCTGGCTTTGTGTGCACCACCGCAAACACAAGTGACGTAGTGACTTCATCACGGCGCAACTCACCAGATACGTCAGCACGTCCAAGGAGGGGGTGGTGTCACAGCTGTCACACACATACTGTAGCCATAGGTTTATACAGATACTGATATCATCAGTCAGTATACTTAAACGCAAGAAAGCTCATATAGCAAATATAGAAAGATCATATAGTATACATAGAGAGGAGCTAATAAATAAAAAATATGTATATACACACATGTACATGGCATATTAGGCACACATCGTTAGCCTTTTCTAATATATGAATTAAAGACTATGGCATTACATCATGCCTAATGAATATGGTAGAAACATCAGAGAACCGAGTAAAAGTCCATCCATATATGAATGAGTGAAGCAGGACTCATAGATGAAAATACGCTCTTGTTCCTGACCACTGGCTTTCCAAAAATTCCTGTGCTATACTTGCTACCGAAAGTGCACAAGACACTAGATAATCCCTCCCGGGAGACATATAGTCTCTGTGAGGGATTCCATTTTCTCTTTTTTTATTTTCAGCCAGTGGTCAGGAATACTAGATCTTATCGGAAAGATGCCCCTAGTCTCATCTCACTATTGAAAACAGCAGATTGGCTGAAGGAGGGTGATTTACTGGTCACCATGGACGTTGACAGCCTGTACTCCTCCATCCCTCATGATGGGGGTGTGCAGGCTGTCCGGTCCATGGTCACCAGCTCCATATTCTATGAGGGACCACCAATTGAATTTATAATATAACTTATGCTCTTCTGTTTGGAGAAGAACTATTTTAGATTTGAGTCCGAATTCTACTTGCAAACCTCAGGTACAGCAATGGGATCAAACATTGTTCCCACCTATGCCAACCTTTATATGTCATTGCATGAAAGACATGTCATGAGACTCCAAGACTGTATGGAAGTCATCTTCTATACACGCAATATGGATGACGTCCTATTGATTTGGCGTGGGAATAAAGAGCATCTTATCACATGGGTGAGCAATCCCCTATAAAATTAAAACTTGAATTTTCCCTAGAATCCATACACTTTCTTGATCTTTAAGGTTAGGGAGGTCGACTACTGTAGGTTTGGCACATCATTATATACCAAACCTATGGAGAGGTCCATATCATCAGAAGAAGGGGGTGGTCACTTCTCAACTCACCAGAGTAACGAGGAACAATACAGAGAACTCCATAATGAGTGAAGAACTGGACATGATGGGAGAGAAACTTCTAAAGAGAGGCTATGATGATAGTTTGGTGACTGAGACGAAGAGGAAAGTGCTGGAACGTACACAGGACGAACTCATCACTAGAGCCGTAAAGCCACCAGAAACAGATCAGATGAATTTCGTGACATTTGACACTGCCCATGGGATACTCAATACCTCAATAAGTAGACGTTGGGATTTGGTGAAAGTGGAGAAGTCCCTAACATTCCAACACACAGAATCCCTAAGGATGGCGTACCGTAGAGCATGAAACCTAAGAGATATTCTAGTGGAACCTGAACCGGTGAGATGCTACCATAAAACTACATGGCTACAGTCACGCAAGAAAGGCTGCTTTCAATGCGGCAACTGTGTAACATGCAATAGCATGTTGAGGGGTTCCTCATTCCAGCACCCTCATACCAATCAAAGATATAAGATCAATCATCGCCTGACGTGCACAAGTGACCATGTCATCTATATCCTCTTCTGCTCATGTTCCCTTTTTTATGTTGGGAAAACAGTAACATCATTCAGGGACCGCATGGCTAACCATTGGTGTGCTATAAGGGAAGCCGTTGATAAAGGCGACTCTGAGCAACCGGTAGCCAGACACTTCTGTAAGAAGAAACATAGCGCTGCAAGCCTAAAAACAATGTTAATAGATCATATACCCCCAATGTCTAGAGGGGGGACAGGGTCAAAGCACTATTAAGGAGAGAGACAAGATGGATTTACACTTTGGACACTATAACGCTGAAGGGTCTTAATACTCACTTGGATTTCAGTCCATTCTATCACTAGCTCCTGAAGATGGGACCTATATGTATATATTTTTGTCTTTGATTATGACGCAGTAAGTTTCTCTTTCAGGATCCTGCTATGACACAGTATATCTCCTTGAATTTGGAGTTGTCACTCATTCATATATGGATGGACTTTTACTTGGTTCTCTGATGTTTCTACCATATTCATTTGGCAGTCAAGTCCAAAAAAGGGACAGTCAAGTCCAAAAAAAACTTTAATTTTTCAAATAGGGCATGTCATTTTAAACAACTTTGCAATTTACTTTTATCAACAATTTTGCTTTGTTCTCTTGGTATTCTAGTTGAAAGCAAACCTAGGAAGGCTCATATGATATTTTTTAAGCCCTTGAAGGCCGCCTCTTTTTTATTAGCTTTTCACAGCAGGGGAGTGCTAGCTCATGTAGGCCATATAGATAACATTGTAATTACGCCCTTGGCTAGTGGCAGACACTGTACTAATTGGCTAAAATGCAAGTCAATAGATAATAACTAAAAGTCATGTGATTAGGGGCGGTCAGAAGATGCTTAGATAACAGTTAGTCACAGAAGTAAAAAGTATATTAATATAACTGTGTTGGTTATGCAAAACTGGGAAATGGGTATTAAAGGGATTATCTATCTTTTTAAACAACAACAATTCTGTTTTTGACTGTCCCTTTAATTCATATATTAGAAAAGGCTAGCGATGTGTGCCTAATATGACATATACATGTGTGTATATACATATTTTTTATTTACTAGCTTCTTACTATGTATACTATATGAGCTTTCTATATTTACTATATGAGCTTTCTTGTGTTTAAGTATACTGACCAATGATATTAGTATCTGTATAAGCCTACAGGCTACAGTATGTGTGTAACAGCTGTGACACCGCCCCCTCCTTGGGCGTGCTGACATAGCAATTGTTAAATATATTTAATATTTTAAATCAAAGGAATTCTTTATAGCATAGTTAAATGGTAACTGTGATTTAAAAGGGTATTTTCTATTTTAAATTATTTTAATTATATTGATGTTAAGTTAATTTTATTGCTAAGAAAGGTTTTGTTTTCCAGATTTATTCAGTCATTTTTTTTTTTATTGCGGAAATTTTTAAGAACTTCACATAAATTGGCTATTGTGTTGATAATATACAAACTTCTCTAGTTGTTGTTTAAGTATTGTGAGTTAGTATTCCATATTTTGGCATTGGACTTGTGTTGTTAGCTAATTACAAATTACCTTGTAAGTTTAATGATAGAGTGTGTTTAATAAGCGATTCATTTGGAATTAAGATTCATTTACAGAAATATCTTTATAGCTTGCTTGTATAGAATATTGTAACAGCATAGACATATATTTGGCCATAATTAATACGCTATTTACTATGTAAATATAATATTTGTGTATATAAAGGTAACTGATCAGAACTAAGGATTAAAGATTAAATTTTAGTTAGAATTATTGTTTAATATATATATATAATACGTTTGGAGGTTATTACTGAGGTATAATTAAATGAATATTGTAACCTAGGTTATATCTAACAGATATAATAATAGTATCAACATAATTGGAGGCACCTCTAGAAATCATTACATATTTATCACATTGATATCATATATTTTGTAGTAAAGTAAAAATTATTATGGATTTTTTTTTAATATTTAAAAAATTAAAATGAAAAAAATATATATATATTTTTTTTTGTGCTGTTAAAATTGTATTGGCGTTTTAACTAAATACTAAGCCAAAATAATAAGATATGTAGAAGTGAATCTCTACCCAATATTGAAATATGTTCCCCAAAATCGCCCATTAGTCAGGCAGAAACGCTTAAAACTGAAGCCATTACTCACCTTAAAAATAGATAAAATATTAAGGAAGAGTTAGATGCTTACATTAAGATGCTTAAGACTAAGGCCAAAAATATTGCAAATAATATGTGGTGTGGCGCAAGTCAAATATTTCAAGGGTAAAACTTGGCCATCCCCAAAAACCCCAAAAAAGCGATGTAATCATTTTCAAAACTTGGGGTCTGCTCCTCTTTGTGAACGATGAAATGTCCAATCAGATTGAAGGGAAAAACTCACAATTGGAGCAACTGAGGGGTGAAAATTATTCCTTAAGACTAGGTCAAGAAGAGGTAGAGCAAGTCTAGGATAAAATTAATGCGCTTGCCCAGAACATGGCCACCTTACAAACGCATAACAAAAATTAGCAGCCCAAAAAGAAAGTTTAAATAAACAACTTGCAGAGAGCCAGGGAGAAAATTTCTTGTTAAGAGAAAAATATCATCATGCTTAAAAAACCAGCACCAGAAAGAGCTAAGTGAACTAAAAAGTCAGTATCGCCATAATAAAACCCCTTCCATCAGTAGTGAAAATAACGAAGATAGTGCAGATATTATAAAAACTCTAAAAGAATTTACAGAGCATTAGGTAAGAATTTATACAAAGGACCCGATTTGCACTGAGGTAAACTTCCCAAATAAGCAGTCACCTCATGTTTTAAATTCAGGGAAATTATCCACTTCAGAGGGGGAGGACAGTTACAGTAGTGAGTCAGAGGGCAGAGCCAGCTACCCAAATAGCCCATATAATAATAGTACACGTAAGGGATCTCCCCATAGTATAAATAGGGCAGATAGAGGGCCATCCAGCCCTAATCATAAGGCCCCAATGAGATCCAGTAATGTATTTAATAAAGTGTATGACACCCCTACAATAATTAAGTTCCTAAGTAAAGCAGTACACCTGTTTTCCAAAAGGGGGACCACTTTCATAATTGATCATTTAGAGGCTTATGAAAATGTTTTAGCTGTATTAAATATAAATGATGGGCAATCTAAAATTGCCATGGGTATTTGAGCCTAAGCATCATAAATAATTTGCTTCATTTAAAGATATGAATGTCAAATCTTAGAGTGAAATAGAGCAACAGTGTAAAAGAGAGTTCAGCCCATATCGCACAGCAACCGCGGCCAAGGCATCGATATATTAATAATTTGAAATGTGGTGCCAATCAGAGCACAATTGAATTCCTTTCTACACTGAAAGGAGAGTACTGTATGGCAGGAAATGAACCCAAATTTGAGAGCTCAGAATTTGTTAATTTATTTTATGAAGCATTGCACTCACACATCAAAATAAATCTGGCTAGAGATTTTGATGATAACTGCTCATTAGATTGGCTGATCAGAGAGAGTACAAAGTTATACTCTATTCAGCAGTCCAGTGAACAGGGGGTTAGAAGAGAAACAACTCCGAACCCTAAAATTGTGGCAGAAACTAGGGTGCCACCTAGCCTCCTAAATTTAGAGACCAAAAAGAAAACTTATGTGGAAGTGGCCAGAGAAAACAAGCCTTCCCCACAAAGTTTTGAGTCTGTCCCTCCCCCACCAAGGGCTGAGGTGCAGAGGGAATATACTCAAAATAGGGGGCATAACCAGATAAATAGGTATCCCCAAAGTGATGAATACCCACAAGATAATAGGTATCCCCGTAGAAATAAATACCAAAAATGGTGAAAATACTCTCAGGGGATAACCAGACACCCCAGGTAAATAGTGCTCCCCAGGATATTAACGCTGGACAAGTTGAACAACAAAGACAACCGTGTCAAAATAGAAATGATAGCTATGATTCTGAGGGATCCCAAGGATCCAGGAATCAATAGCCTGGGATTTAAAAAAATCGGTTCATGGGTAAAAATAGCTTGCACAATCAAGTGGGCCAACTTAGTACGCAGTTAAATCAATTATGTACACTATTTTTTATACTGAGTCAAGCTTTGACGGCTCAGCACCCTAATAATCCTTTTTTAGGGGTACAGCCAGTGGCCAGCAGTGGGCCACAGGCATAGTTATAACGACTCAGGTATTACCTGAGAGAGAGGGGAGAGAAATACCAAATGAAATAACAAATGTCAATAATGGTACTAATCAAATTCTTTCCCTACAGCCCAGCAACAGGAGGCCTGACTGTGATGACAGGTGCCCCCAGACTGAAATTATTAATAAATCTCTTCCCTTGCAGTTGTCTCTAAACCTTATTCCCACAGATGCAGTACACAGGAACCCAGTCATCTCAAATATAGAGGAAGAGTGAAAATTCTTCTGCATCAGGTAACGTGGTGGATTCAGGTAACTCGTGGCAAAGCCCACAAATGTGTAAACATGCAAATTTTATGTGTGAAATGGTAGAAACTGCAGGGAGATATTATGTATTAGCTGAGCTCCAGGATTCAGTTATCAACCCTATGATGGGATTAATTAATACTGGATCTCAGGCAACTATTTTATCCCACAGGTACTCCACACAGCTAAATGAGCTAACGCCCCACAAACTTAAACTCATGGAATTTGATGGTTCACTAATAGGTGTTGGGGGTGACTCTCTCAAAGCCTGTGGTACTGCATGGTTAAATCTTAAACTGGGAACTAGGGTAATATGACACCCTGTCATTATAGTGGATCTGACAACTGATCGTTTAATAATTGGTATTGATCTCCTTAAGCGACTAAGTACCATAATTGATTGCATAAATAATGTTATTTGGTCACAAGTCAAAAGACCTATTAATTATGAGCGGTCCAGCATACCTTACACCCGACATAACTGTCACGTGGTGGAAAAGAAGCCAGATGCTGTGGAGATTCATTTCAGGATTCAGGAATAACTCTGTACCTGAAATAACTATCCTACAAATAGATGATCAGACTCCCCTAAGTGGCTCTAATGGTAATAATTTTAAAATTTCGCCTGGAAAGATAGCCAATATTTCCCTAGACGGCGATGTATTAACCATATCTCTCCACAAGGGGGATCCTAAATTCCCTAAATGGGAGATCACTCTCAATTTCTTGCAGAAACTGAGAGAATTAAGGATGATTTATTTATCCCTATGCAAGTGCATGACCTTGGAAAAACCAAGTATGCTAAATTAAACTTAAAACAGGAAGCTAGCTATATAAGCGAAGACTCATTGGTGCTGATAGCTGAACCTAAAGTAATTAAATACCTTTCTCCCAAAGATCACTGGGTTCATGACCTAGATGATAACTCTGAAAGCTATAACATTACAGCTAAATGTCTAAATGTTTATGATCTATCTCCATAGGTAATAAATCAGCAAAACACCTGTTTTTAGTTTTAACTAATCCCCATAATCAAATATATATTGGCAATGATCTCTTACATAGATATGCTGTAAGAATAGATTTTATTAACCTTTGCCTCTGGAGCTTGTTGAGAGGGGACCCTGAAATATTTCAGGATGAAAATGCAGACCTGAAATCAAACCAGCAAATGCCATATGCTGTGAATATGCAGGTGTCTAGTGATATTGTAATCCCTGCTGGGCAAGATACATTTCTTTTACCCTTACAGGTAAAAAGGGGTCAGAAGTTAAAAACTTCTGAAGCGCTAATTTGCATCTCTGAGAGAATGCAAAATATGGGTATAACAATGACACATACTCCTATGGAAAATATTGGAACTATTCCAATACATGTTATTGTGCATAACATAACCCCACAGGTTATCACCTTTTCCAAGGGAACTACCATAGGATATGCTCTAGAATCCAGTTATTACACTTTTGGATTCCAGAATAATGTAATCGGGCTAATACCTGAAAGGTACTTAACTGAAGAACAGTTAAAAGAACAATCCTTTGCATCCATGCCAGAAGGATTATTCACAACTCAGTCTATTTACCCTTTCAGCTCAGAGGAAGGCATCTGTAAAATTGAAGAAGCCTCCCTGGTATTTGATCAGCCGATCAGAGAACAAGAATACCCCAATACACATCAGTCATGGGGGTAATGTGAATTATAATCAAGGGGATCTCACATCTAGGCTTGAAGAAGCCTATGAGATAGGACAGTCTGAAATCTTTCCAGGATGTCAGCAAATTGTCGAAGAGCAAATCTCCTTAGCTAATGGCTGTTCCAGTGATGATGAACGCCAACAGCTACGAGAACTTCTGATGGAGTACAAGGATATTTTTGCTAGGGACTCTTATGACTGCGGGACTACAGACCTGCACATTGCAAGAATCCAAACAGATCCCAATGCACCGCCTGTCTTTGTTAAACAATACAGACTTCCTTTAGCCTCATATGATTCTCTTGCAGAAATCATAAGAATCCTGGAAGAAAGGGGTATCATCAGACAGGTGCATAGCTCTTATAATAATCCTATTCTAGGTGTTCTTAAGCCCAATGGACAATGGCGTTTGTGTGCTGACTTAAGACAGCTAAACAAATGAGTGTATATGCCTGGCTGGCCTGTGCCATACATTGACCAGTGCCTAGCACAGATGCAGGGATCTAAAATATTCACTGCCATTGATTGTGCGCAGGGATATTGGACCATAAAGGTACACGAGGAGGACCAGTATAAGCTAGCGTTTTCCTTCCAGAAGGTCCAATATGCATTCTAAAGACTTCCGTTTGGATACATAAATTCAGGACATGAATTTGCTGTATTCGTGCATAAGGCTATACCTGATGCACTGGAAAGGGTGACGTTATCCTATGTTGATGATGTGTTAATCAAAAGCACCAACTTTGAAAAACACCCTGCAGAGGCAAAACATGTCCTCAACCAACTCATAAGGGGGGTTGTCAAACTATACCTACAAAAGCCCAATGGTGCCGCAACCGTGTAAACTTTTCGGGACATGAAGTTACTTCTGAAGGGTTAAATCCTCAGAAGAAAAAGGTTGAAGCTATAATAAATTCTAAGAACCCAACTAATTTAAAGGAATTGAGATAATTCCTGGGAATGATGAATTATTCCCACAAATGTATTGATAATTATGCAGAATTAGCTAAACCACTGCTACATCTCCTAAAGAAGGATGTGATATGGCACTGGAGTGAGGATCAAGAGACAGCCATAAGTGAGCTAAAGATAAAACTCACTCAAGCACCTTGCTTAGCTTACCCTGAAGGTGGTAAACCTTTCTACCTAGAAACAGATTACACAGATATAAGCATGAGTGCTGTTTTATACCAAATACATGATAATCTAAGCAAAGTCATTGCTTATGCGAGCAAAACTTTATCCCCAGTAGAATTTTTTTTTTGTGATTGCGAAAAAGCCCTCTTATCCACTGTATGGGCTCTACAAAATTTCCGCAGCTACATACAGGGAGAGAAAATTATTGTAAAAACGGCCCACCAGCCTTTGCTATATCTGCAAAGTGAAAGAATAAGAGATGGGAACCTGTCCAATAGCCGCATAACAGCTTGGACTCTTTCCTTACAAGGCTGGCCTTTAGAAATTTGCTATAAGCAAACAAAAACAATCCAATCGCACAGGGGCTTGCTGAGCTCCATGACTGTACTGTTAAGGATCATGGGGAAGAGTTATTAGAAGATGATTTCCTGGAGAAACAATTGCTTTCCCCGTATAACATATACAATGAGGACCAGTGTCAAACATTACCTTGGGTATATGTTGATGGTTGTTCTTACCATGCCACTACTGATAATGAGCGCAGATTAGTCACTGGCATTGGTATAACTTGGGCAAATGGATTTCCAAATATTTCTGTAGGTTTCAACATTTGACCTCATTGGATTCAAGTTGCAGAACTAACTGCTGTTCTAAAAAACATTGAGATGGCTATTAAACAAGGTATTCACGAATTTGTGATCATTATATTTTAAATCAAAGGAATTCTTTATAGCATAGTTAAATGGTAGCTGTGATTTAAAAGGGTATTTTGTATTTTAAACTTATGTCTCATTATGTGTAGTCTAGAAATAATTACAGGTAGCCCTCAGTTTACGCCGGGGTAAGGTTCCAGAAGGAATGGTTGTAAATCGAAACCGTTGGACATTGAAACCCAGTTTATAATGTAAGTCAATGGGAAGTGAGGGAGTTAGGTTCCAGGCCCCTCTCAAAATTGTCATAAGTAACACCTAATACATTATTTTTAAAGCTTTGAAATGAAGACTTTAAATGCTAAACAGCATTATAAACCTAATAAAATAATCACACAACACAGACTTCACTTGCATATTTCTGCAAACAGTTCTATCTATGCATTCCAATCTGGACTGATTTATAGACAGGAAGATCTTGTTCCTTTGAAATCTGCTTGATAGCTCAGTTCTGGTTAAACTGATTAATTTCAGCTTGCTTGGCTTTGCTGCAACACAAGCGGACAGCTCCACCTACTGGCTATTAATTTTAATAAATGCACTGCTTCTTAATGCTTTTCAATAGGAGTCACATGACTGGAAAAAAAGGTTGTTATTCTGAAACGGTGTAAATTGAACCGTTGTAAAACGAGGGCCACCTGTATATTAATGTTAAGTTAATTTTATTGCTAAGAAAGGTTTTGTTTTCCAGATTTATTCAGTCAGTTTTATTTATTTCGGACATTTGTAAGAACTGCACATGCATTGGCTATTGTGTTGATAATATACAAACTTCTCTAGTTGTTGTTGTTTAAGCATTGTAAATTAGTAATCCATATTTTGATATTGGACTTGTGTTGTTAGCTAATTACAAATTACCTTGTAAGTTTAATGATAAGGTGTGTTTAATAAGCGATTCATTTGAAATTAAAGGGTCATGAAACCCAAAATTTTTCTTTCATGATTCAGATAGAGAATACAATTTTACAACTTTCTAATTTACTTCTATTATCTAATTTGTTTCAATCTCTTGGTATCATTTGTTGAAAGAGCAGCAATGCACTACTGGTTTCTAAATTAACACATGAGAGAGCCAATGACAATCGGTATATATATGCAGCCACCAATCAGCAGCTAGCACCTAGATTCTTTGCTACTCCTGAGCTTCTCTAGACAAACTTTTCAGCAAAGGATAACAAGAGAATGAAGCAAATTAAACAATAGAAGTAAATTGGAAAGTTGTTTAAAATTGCATTCTCTATCTGAATCACGAAAGACAATTTTGGGTTTCATATCCCTTTAAGATTAATTTTCAGAAATATCTTTATAGCTTGCTTGTATAGAATATTGTAACAGCATAGACATATATATTTGGCCATAATTAATACGCTATTTACTACGTAAATATAATCGTGTATATAAAGGTAATTGATCAGAACTAAGGATTAAAGATTAAATTTTAGTTAGAATTATTGTTAAATATATATATATATATATATATATATATATATATATATATATATATATATATATATATATATATATATATATATATATATAATACTTTGGAGGTCACTACTGAGGTATAATTACATGAATATTGTAACCTAGGTTATATCTAACAGATTTAATAGTACCTACATATCTTTATATCTTCACTGTCCTAACTGCGAATCCGTTGGTTTGCAAACTTTTGTATAACGCTATATAATCTGCAATTGTACTTTGTACAGGGAGTGCAGAATTATTAGGCAAATGAGTATTTTAACCACATCATCCTCTTTATGCATGTTGTCTTACTCCAAGCTGTATAGGCTCGAAAGGCTACTACCAATTAAGCATATTAGGTGATGTGCATCTCTGTAATGAGAAGGGGTGTGGTCTAATGACATCAACACCCTATATCAGGGGGTCGATCCGATATAAATCGTCGCCCGCAAAAGCCGGCGACGCCAATATTTACGCTGATTTGGTATCCTATATACGGCGTAACCTAGAAGTTACGCGCGTATATTTCTGCCGTCGCCCGTAGTTTTTTGGGCCATAGGCAGGTATACCAAACCAGCGCAGTTTGGTATCCAATATGCAGCGTAAGGACTTACGTGGCGAAAATGGAGAAAACTTACTCCATTTTCACCTCGCCACAAAAAGCAGCCGTAAGAAGCCTTACGCTGACTATTGGAGCCCCGTAACTCCCTAAACTAACTAGAAAATAAACCTAACACCTAACGCATGCGCAATGTCTATCTCCCTGTCAACCGCGATCTGCTAAATAAAACCTAACACCTAACGCATGCGCAATGTCTATCTACCTGTCAACCGCGATCCCCCACCCCCGAAATCCCTAATAAAGTTATTAACCCCTAAACCGCCGCTCCCGGACCCCGCCGCCATCTACATAAACTAACCCCCTACTGTGAGCCCCTAAAACCGCCGCCATCTACCTTATCTATCCCCTAATCTGACCCCTTACACCGCCGCCACCTATATAAAAATTATTAACCCCTAATCTAATCCCCCTATACCGCCGCCAGCTATATTAATATTATTAACCCCTAATGTAAGCCCCTTACACCGCCGCCATCTCTATTAAAATGATTAACCCCTAATTTAATCTACCTACCCCGCCGCCAGCTATATTATCTATATTAACCCTAAGTATATTATAGTTAATATAGGTATTACATTATATATATTAACCCTAATTATATTAGGGTTAATATAGTTACTATAGTATTTATATTAACTATATTAACTCTATCTAACCCTAACTAAATTTATATTAAATTAATCTAATTCATTTATAAACTAAAATATTCCTATTTAAATCTAAATACTTACCTATAAAATAAACCCTAAGATAGCTACAATATAATTAATAATTACATTGTAGCTATGTTAGGGTTAATATTTATTTTACAGGTAAATTGTTAATTATTTTAACTAGGTATAATAGATATTAAATAGTTATTAACTATTTAATATCTACCTAGTTAAAATAATTACCCAATTACCTGTAAAATAAATCCTAACCTAAGTTATAAATACACCTACACTATCAATAAATTTAATAAACTACAAACATCTATCTAAAAATACAATTAAATTAACTAAACTAAATTACAAAAAAAAACAAACACTAAATTACAAAAAATAAAAAAAAGATTACAAGATTTTTAAGCTAATTACACCTATTCTAAGCCCCCTAATAAAATAATAAACCCCCAAAATAAAATAAAAATCCCTGCCCTATTCTAAAATAAACAAATTTCAAAGCTCTTTACATTACCAGCCCTTAAAAGGGCCTTTTGTGGGGCATGCCCCAAAGAATTCAGCTCTTTTGCATACAACAAATACAATCCCCCCCCCCCATTACAACCCACCACCCACATACCCCTATTCTAAAACCACCCAAACCCCCCTTAAAAAAGCCTAACACTACCCCCCTGAAGATCTCCCTACCTTGTCTTCACCACACCGGGCCGAAATCCTGATCCGATCCGGGCGATGTCTTCCTCCAAGCGGCAAAGAAGAATTCTTCCTCCGGCGATGTCTTCCTCCAAGCGGCAAAGAAGAATTCTTCCTCCGGCGACGTCTTCCTCCAAGCGGCAGCAAAGTCTTCATTCTTCCGGCGGCATCTTCAATCTTCTTTCTTCGCTCCGCCGCCGCGGAGCATCCATCCCGGCCGACTGCTGTACTACGAATGAGGTACCTTTAAATGACGTCATCCAAGATGGCGTCCGCCGAATTCCGATTGGCTGATAGGATTCTATCAGCCAATCGGAATTAAGTTAGAAAAATCTGATTGGCTGATTGAATCAGCCAATCAGATTCAAGTTCAATCCGATTGGCTGATCCGAACAACCAATCAGATTGAGCCCGCATTCTATTGGCTGATCGGAACAGCCAATAGAATGCGAGCTCAATCTGATTGGCTGATTGGATCAGCCAATCGGATTGAACTTGAATCTGATTGGCTGATTCAATCAGCCAATCAGATTTTTCTAACTTAATTCCGATTGGCTGATAGAATCCTATCAGCCAATCGGAATTCGGCGGACGCCATCTTGGATGACGTCATTTAAAGGTACCTCATTTGTAGTACAGCAGTCAGCCGGGATGGATGCTCCGCGGCGGCGGAGCGAAGAAAGAAGATTGAAGATGCCGCCAGAAGAATGAAGACTTTGCTGCCGCTTGGAGGAAGACGTCGCCGGAGGAAGAATTCTTCTTTGCCGCTTGGAGGAAGACATCGCCGGAGGAAGAATTCTTCTTTGCCGCTTGGAGGAAGACATCGCCCGGATCGGATCAGGAGTTCGGCCCGGTGTGGTGAAGACAAGGTAGGGAGATCTTCAGGGGGGTAGTGTTAGGCTTTTTTAAGGGGG
The DNA here is from genome assembly GCF_027579735.1 of Bombina bombina. Lineage (NCBI taxonomy): Eukaryota > Metazoa > Chordata > Amphibia > Anura > Bombinatoridae > Bombina > Bombina bombina. Next base: position 199,445,779 of record NC_069499.1, on the reverse strand, counting down.
GTTTGGGTGGTTTTAGAATAGGGGTATGTGGGTGGTGGGTTGTAATGGGGGGGGGGGATTGTATTTGTTGTATGCAAAAGAGCTGAATTCTTTGGGGCATGCCCCACAAAAGGCCCTTTTAAGGGCTGGTAAGGTAAAGAGCTTTGAAATTTGTTTAATTTAGAATAGGGCAGGGATTTTTTTTTTATTTTGGGGGTTTATTATTTTATTAGGGGGCTTAGAATAGGTGTAATTAGCTTAAAAATCTTGTAATCTTTTTTTTATTTTTTGTAATTTAGTGTTTGTTTTTTTTTGTAATTTAGTTTAGTTAATTTAATTGTATTTTTAGATAGATGTTTGTAGTTTATTAAATTTATTGATAGTGTAGGTGTATTTATAACTTAGGTTAGGATTTATTTTACAGGTAATTGGGTAATTATTTTAACTAGGTAGATATTAAATAGTTAATAACTATTTAATATCTATTATACCTAGTTAAAATAATTAACAATTTACCTGTAAAATAAATATTAACCCTAACATAGCTACAATGTAATTATTAATTATATTGTAGCTATCTTAGGGTTTATTTTATAGGTAAGTATTTAGATTTAAATAGGAATATTTTAGTTTATAAATGAATTAGATTAATTTAATATAAATTTAGTTAGGGTTAGATAGAGTTAATATAGTTAATATAAATACTATAGTAACTATATTAACCCTAATATAATTAGGGTTAATATATATAATGTAATACCTATATTAACTATAATATACTTAGGGTTAATATAGATAATATAGCTGGCGGCGGGGTAGGTAGATTAAATTAGGGGTTAATCATTTTAATAGAGATGGCGGCGGTGTAAGGGGCTTACATTAGGGGTTAATAATATTAATATAGATGGCGGCGGTGTTAGGGGCTCACTTTAGGGGGTTATAGATATAATATAGCTGGCGGCGGGGTACGGGAGCGGCGGTTTAGGGGTTAATAACTTTATTAGGTTGCGGCGGGGTACGGGAGCGGCGGTTTAGGGGTTAATAGCTTTTTTATTGTTAGGCTAGTGAGGGGGGATAGCGGATAGAGGGTTAGACAGTGCGGGCTATGTTAGGGAGGCGTGTTAGACAGTGCGGGCTATGTTAGGGAGGCGTGTTAGACAGTGCGGGTGTTTTAGACTTTAGTCAGGTTTTATAGGCGCCGGCAGTTTCTAACGTGGCGCAAGTCACTGGCGACGCCAGAAATTTGTACTTGCGCAGATTTCTGGACATCGCTGGTTTGTCAGACTTACGGCACGTTAGCATCTGACGGCGACCTATATGGGATAGCTCGAGTTGCGAGCTGAAACTGCGGGCGACGCCGGTTCCCTCGCTTGCGCCGCAAACTGCGATCTATATCGGATCGCGCCCCAGGTGTGCATAATTATTAGGCAACTTCCTTTCCTTTGGCAAAATGGGTCAAAAGAAGGACTTGACAGGCTCAGAAAAGTCAAAAATGGTGAGATATCTTGCAGAGGGATGCAGCACTCTTAAAATTGCAAAGCTTCTGAAGCGTGATCATCGAACAATCAAGCGTTTCATTCAAAATAGTCAACAGGGTCGCAAGAAGCGTGTGGAAAAACCAAGGCGCAAAATAACTGCCCATGAACTGAGAAAAGTCAAGCGTGCAACTGCCAAGATGCCACTTGCCACCAGTTTGGCCATATTTCAGAGCTGCAACATCACTGGAGTGCCCAAAAGCACAAGGTGTACAATACTCAGAGACATGGCCAAGGTAAGAAAGACTGAAAGACGACCACCACTGAACAAGACAGACAAGCTGAAACGTCAAGACTGGGCCAAGAAATATCTCAAGACTGATTTTTCAAAGGTTTTATGGACTGATGAAATGAGAGTGAGTCTTGATGGGCCAGATGGATGGGCCCGTGGCTGGATTGGTAAAGGGCAGAGAGCTCCAGTCCGACTCAGACGCCAGCAAGGTGGAGGTGGAGTACTGGTTTGGGCTGGTATCATCAAAGATGAGCTTGTGGGGCCTTTTCGGGTTGAGGATGTAGTCAAGCTCAACTCCCAGTCCTACTGCCAGTTTCTGGAAGACCACTTCTTCAAGCAGTGGTACAGGAAGAAGTCTGCATCCTTCAAGAAAAACATGATTTTCATGCAGGACAATGCTCCATCACACGAGTCCAAGTACTCCACAGCGTGGCTGGCAAGAAAGGGTATAAAAGAAGAAAATCTAATGACATGGCCTCCTTGTTCACCTGATCTGAACCCCATTGAGAACCTGTGGTCCATCATCAAATGTGAGATTTACAAGGAGGGAAAACAGTACACCTCTCTGAACAGTGTCTGGGAGGCTGTGGTTGCTGCTGCACGCAATGTTGATGGTGAACAGATCAAAACACTGACAGAATCCATGGATGGCAGGCTTTTGAGTGTCCTTGCAAAGAAAGGTGGCTATATTGGTCACTGATTTGTTTTTGTTTTGTTTTTGAATGTCAGAAATGTATATTTGTGAATGTTGAGATGTTATATTGGTTTCACTGGTAAAAATAAATAATTGAAATGGGTATATATTTGTTTTTTGTTAAGTTGCCTAATAATTATGCACAGTAATAGTCACCTGCACACACAGATATCCCCCTAAAATAGCTATAACTAAAAACAAACTAAAAACTACTTCCAAAACTATTCAGCTTTTATATTAATGAGTTTTTTGGGTTCATTGAGAACATGGTTGTTGTTCAATAATAAAATTAATCCTCAAAAATACAACTTGCCTAATAATTCTGCACTCCCTGTAGTTTGTATTCTGTATTTTTTACTTTTAATTTTTTTGTTTCTGTAGTGAGCACCCCCTTTTGTTATTGTGCACAGTGGCCCCAAACCTAATGTACACCTCTATAACAATTCTTACTTGGGAACAATAAAGAGATTTGAATAAAATCCCATTCCCTGTTCCTGCAGAGGAACAGGAACTATCACACCCATGGATTCCAGATACAGGATTGATTGAAGAAAAGCCTTAGCTTTTAAAATATTCTTTGGAACATTTGACAAAAGAAACCTTCCTCTAGGAGGTCTTACCCTAAATTCTATACGATAACCTTCAGAAATGATATTCAGAGCCCAAGAATCTGAAACTTTTCAAAACCATGCCTCTTGAAAGAGACTTTACTTGCCCCCTAGCAGATAATCTGGATTGGGGGCTGTACCTTCATGCAGACTTGGGAGCAGGAATAGATTTTTTTTGCCCTGCTTAGGCCATTTCCAATTAGAGCTTGGCTTCCAACCTGAGGAACCTTGCTTAGCTGAGGAACTAAAATGATTAGAAGCCTTAAATTTACTCATAGGTTTCTTATTTTAGTGAATAAAAGCTCCTTTACCATCAGTAACGGTGGAAAAAATGAAATCTAGATCTGCCCCAAACACATTCAAAAGTCTGGATTTAATCCTAATGATATTCTAGCATTAATCCTAATATAAAGTAATTAGCACATTAAGCAAACCTAAAAGGTTAAGAAATCAGGATCTTCAGAAATCTGGTCAGAAAAACTATCCAACCAAATGGAAGCAGCAGCAGAAACATCAGCAATAGCTGTCCTAAAAAGATAACCTGCCTGTAAATATGCCCTTCTATGAAATTATTCAAGTTTCCTATCCAAAGGGGCTTGAAAAACAGTGTTATCCTCCAGAGGGATAGTAGTATGTTTAGCCAAAGTCGAAATAGCACTACCCACCTTAGGGACAGCGTCCCAAAGCTCAATATTAGAAGCTGGAAGAGGATACATCTTTTTAAACCTTGCAGAAGGATTAAATAAACTACCAGGTTTAGACCATTCTTTAAAAATAATCCCAGCTACACCATCAGCCACTGGAAAAAAACTCAATCTAAACTACTGGTTGACCCCTCTCCAGAAACAGAAATATCCTTAATTTCTAATATAAGCAAAACCTCATTTAATAAATTTGATCAATCTTAAAGAAAAAGGAGGAAGAAGCAGGCTCAGGATCAGAGACAGGCCCCTGATCAGCAGAAAAAAATCACCCTCAGAAGCTTCATTAGCCTCATGAGACACAGAAATATTGCCACTAGTAGAAGGCATATCTTGTACTGACCTTTTACGCTTATGTAAAGACAGAATGCTGCCAACATTTCAGACACTGTAGCCTTAATAAACTCTTTCATGCCAGGAGCGATTGGAGCTGAACCTTCCTGTAATTAACAAACAGAATGAGCAATAATACCTTTAAAAGCAAGTGCAGCATTAGATTGGTCTGAATGCATCAAAACATTAACACATGTATTATATAAGTATGAAGGAGGGGATATCTCAGCCTGCTAACAATAAACTCACTTAATATTGGTAGAAAGATGTTCAGCAAATTCAGCTTCCAAAGGAGGATTAGGGACAGATTCAGAAGTTCCTGTAGTGAAAACGTATAGAAATAAGAGAATGAGTATACAATACCCCCTCCTGGGATTAAAGTTATAGCTGGAAGCACCAAAACAATTGAGAATTTAAAAGTAACAAGAAAGTGCCAAAAAAATGTGTATGTACCTTCATGCACGCACAGATGCGAGCACAAGTGTGGCCAGGAAACATAAAGGTACAACATTTTTAAATCAAATGCATTAACAAAAAATTTCAGAATAATAATATCCAGGAGGTTCAAACCCAAAAGAGAGCCCCTTATATATGAGGTGCAAATTAATCTGATCCTAGGTTATTTATAATTAGTATATAAAAAAAATGACAAGTATAGGTTTTAAACGAGTGCTTAAATTGTTAAAATAAACAATAAAAGTCAATTACCTAATACACTCTCCTACTATGCTTGATAGCAGGAAAACAAGTCCAAGTCCTATAGTGTGTCTGCGGACACACTATAGGAGTAAATTTTAGACCCAATGGGAGGAGGCAAAAGACAAGTCCCTGCGGCATCCTTGAGAGGATAGTGACTTAAAACTTAATGGGAAAGAAAAAATAAGGCACACATAAACTCCTTAAACTTCCTTTTTAACAAACACACACTTTGAGGGTAAATGGGTCTCAAATCAGTCTGAGAACCCCTCAGAAATCATCTGCACATCACAATTCTTCACCTTCCTCCAGCGGAGACAATGATAAGACTAACTACCATAGAGGTGGGAGGGGTTATATAGAGTCCTTGTGGTTTGGGAATCTTTGCCTCCTCCTAGTGGTAGGGAAGGTAATTCCCAGGAGTAATGGATTGTGAACTCTTACTACCTTTATGAAAGAAACCCTTATTAATGATGGCACCAAACAAAATGAGATTGATGATATCATTATCATGCATCTGCCTACTCACACAACCCTAAAAGGCAACACTTAATGCAAATGCAATGAACGTTAATGAAACCAAGAACAAAGAGGAATAAGGAAAAATGGAACTGCAGCCCTAGATACATGTAAATGCTAGCACATCTTAATATGCTCTAACAGACTAAGTGCAAGCTGCAAGATCTCAATTAGGAGCAGGTTAAAGAACCCAGTCCCCTTGGGGAGCAAGCTTAGGTCTGTCCATAGTGGTTATGGAATAAGGGACAATATCAAAAGTGGCTCAACTTATGCTATATAAATTGGGGATTTAAGTTCTGTTTATCCCCAGGTGGGTTACACCTTCATGAATGTAGGCTAGAGTAAGCCAAGATAGTGTTTACTTTATTGGTCAATATTGTAGATGGAGAGCAAATTATGCTTTTGCTTTTTTTCTAGGTCAAACAGAGTTTTGTATTTATGAAAGTCACGTATGCCTTTGTTATAAAAAAAAAAAAAAATTTTTGTTTGTTTTTTTAAATAAATATACCTTTATAGATTAATTTTGTCAGACACTTTTTCACATGCTTAGAAATTTCAGTTGGGTGAATATATTTCTTTAAAATTTGGCAGTTTTGTGGGTACCCCCAGTGAAGTTAATTGGTTGAGCATTTTTGAATAATTAAGTGTTAAAGGGACAGTCTACACCAGAATTTTTATTGTTTTAAAAGATAGATAATCCCTTTATTACCCATTTCCCAGTTTTGCATAACCAACAGTTATAATAATATACTTTTAACCTCTGTGATTATCTTGTATCTAAGCCTCTGCAAACTGCCCCTTTTTTCAGTTCTTTTGACAGACTTGCAGTCTAGCCAATCAATGCCTGCTCCCAGATTACTTCACATGCACAAGCACAGTGTTATCTATATGAAATATGTGAACTAATGCCCTCTAGTGGTGAAAAACTGTTAAAATGCAATCTGAAAGAGGTGGGCTTCAAGGTCTAAGAAATTAGCATATGAACCTCCTAGGTTAAGCTTTCAACTAAGAATACCAAGAGAACAAAGCAAAATTGGTGATAAAAGTAAATTGGAAAATTGTTTAAAATTACATGGTCTATAGGAATCATGAAAGTTTATTTTGGCCTAGACTGTCCCTTTAAGTAACCAACAGAGGGAATCAATTAGCCTAACTAAGAATACCAAGAGAACAAAGCAAAATTGGTGATAAAAGTAAATTGGAAAATTGTTTAAAATTACATGGTCTATAGGAATCATGAAAGTTTATTTTGGCCTAGACTGTCCCTTTAAGTAACCAACAGAGGGAATCAATTAGCCTAACCTACTGCAAAATTAAGCAGTGATCGCTGATATATAAAAATTAAAGGCCCCTTAGTTTGATATATTTTGAGTATGGTCAATTGAAACAAACTAATGGGGGGGGGGGATACAAGCTCATTAACAATTTGGTAGCAGAGGTTTGTAGGACTCATACTTCCAGTCTTGTTTGAAATGTACTGTTGGCCAATGTGACTACCTACAGTGGTGTGTGTATTCTAGAATGGTTATCTTTGTTTCCCAACCACCAGTGTGCAGGTAAATGTAATATATAAAGTTCCAAGGATACTGAACTCACTGAATTTGTGCAATCTTAACACTTTATTTATGTAATATTTCAGTGACCAGTTCCTGTTCTTGAACTGAAGTATCCTTGTAACTTTATATATGTATAGATAGCTCTATATATAGGTTTATATCGGAATATCCACACTGTGTAACATTTGTTTGTGAATTTAAATTCTGGCACTAGTGTAAGGCTTTTGACTTAAATATATATCCACTGGAATGCTGTTCTATGCAGAGTTTAAAAGCAGCACATGGTTTCTGCCAGTTGGATGACCTTACCTTACATACAGCCTTCTGATCCCACAAACGTTCTATTGGATGGAAATCTTAGGACTGTCAATTACATGGACAGCCATGAAAGCCATGAAATAATTGGGAAACCATATTTGCCTTACAATAATGAGCACTACATCATGGTGCTTTAAATGCTTACGGCTAGATTTAGAGTTTTGTCGGTAACGACCCGCGTAGCTAACGAATGCTTTTTTTTGGCCGCACCTTTTAAATACCGCTGGTATTTAGAGTTCACAGAATGGCTGGGCTTTCAGTGCATTAGGCTCCAAAAAGGGAGCGTAGAGCATAATTTACCGCCACTGCAACTCTCGATACCAGCGGTGCTTACGGACGCGGCCAGCTTCAAAAACGTGCTCGTGCACGATTCCCCCATAGGAAACAATGGGGCAGTTTGAGCTGAAAAAAACCTAACACCTGCAAAAAAGCAGCGTTAAGCTCCTAACGCAGCCCCATTGTTTCCTATGGGGAAACACTTCCTAAGTCTGCACCTACCACCCTAACATGTACCCCAAGTCTAAACACCCCAAACCTTACACTTATTAACCCCTAATCTGCCACCCCCGCTATCGCTGATACCTGCATTTTATTATTAACCCCTAATCTGCCGACCGCACACCGCCGCCACCTACGTTATCCCTATGTACCCCTAATCTGCTGCCCATAACACCACCGACCCCTATATTATATTTATTAACCCCTAATCTGCCCCCCACAACGTCGCCTCCACCTACCTACAATTATTAACCCCTAATCTGCCGACCGGACTTCACCGCTACTATAATAAATGTATTAACCCCTAATCCGCCTCACTAACCCTATAATAAATAGTATTAACTCCTAATCTGCCCTCCCTAACATCGCCGACACCTAACTTCAAGTATTAACCCCTAATCTGCCGAGCGGACCTCACCGCTACTCTAATCAATTTTTTAACCCCTAAAGCTAAGTCTAACCCTAACACCCCCCTAAGTTAAATATAATTTAAATCTAACGAAATAAATTAACTCTTATTAAATAAATTATTCCTATTTAAAGCTAAATACTTACCTGTAAAATAAACCCTAATGTAGCTACAATATAAATAATAATTATATTGTAGCTATTTTATGATTTATATTTATTTTACAGGCAACTTTGTATTTATTTTAACCAGGTACAATAGCTATTAAATAGTTAAGAACTATTTAATAGCTACCTAGTTAAAATAATTACAAAATTACCTGTAAAATAAATCCTAACCTAAGTTACAATTAAACCTAACACTACACTATCAATAAATTAATTAAATAAAATACCTACAATTATCTAAAATTAAACCTAACACTACACTATCAATAATTAATTAAATACAATACCTACAAATAAATACAATTAAATAAACTAACTAAAGTACAAAAAAAGAAAAAAGAACTAAGTTACAAAAAATAAAAAAATATTTACAAACATTAGAAAAATATTACAACAATTTTAAACTAATTACACCTACTCTAAGCCCCCTAATAAAATAACAAAGCCCCCCAAAATAAAAAAATGCCCTACCCTATTCTAAAATTAAAATAGAAAAGCTCTTTTACCTTACCAGCCCTTAAAAGGGCCATTTGCGGGGCATGCCCCAAAGAATTCAGCTCTTTTGCCTGGAGAAAAAAAACATACAATACCCCCCACCCCCAACATTACAACCCAGCACCCACATACCCCTAATCTAACCCAAACCCCCCTTAAATAAACCTAACACTAAGCCCCTGAAGATCTTCCTACCTTATCTTCATCACACCGGGTATCACACCGATCCGTCCTGGCTCCGATGTCTTGATCCAAGCCCAAGCGGGGGGCTGAAGACATCCATCCTCCGGCTGAAGTCTTGATCCAAGCGGGCAGAAGAGGACATCCGGACCGGCAAACATCTTCATCCAAGCCGCATCTTCTATGTTCTTCCATCCGATGACGACCGGCTCCATCTTGAAGACCTCCATTGCGGATCCATCCTCTTCTTCCGACGACTAGACGACGAATGAAGGTTCCTTTAAGGGACGTCATCCAAGATGGCGTCCCTCGAATTCCGATTGGCTGATAGGATTCTATCAGCCAATCGGAATTAAGGTAGGAAAATTCTGATTGGCTGATGGAATCAGCCAATCAGATTCAAGTTCAATCTGATTGGCTGATCCGATCAGCCAATCAGATTGAGCTCGCATTCTATTGGCTGTTCCGATCACTTCAGCCAAGACTCTAAATACCGGCGTTAGAAAGATCCCATTGAAAAGATAGGATAAGCAAATGGCGTAGGGGGATCTGCGGTATGGAAAAGTCGCGGCTGCAAAGTGAGCTTTAGACCCTTTAATGACTGACTCCAAATACCGGCGGTAGCCCAAAACCAGCGTTAGGAGCCTCTAACGCTGGTTTTGATGGCTACCGCCAAACTCTAAATCTAGGCCTTATTCTTGAGATGTTCTGCTGCGTACCACTGTTGTAATGCTGGGTTATTTGTGCATTTGTTGCTCACAAGTTATTCTGGTGACTCTTTGTTGACCTTGGTCATCTACTAAGGCTTTTTGATCATGAGCATGTCAAGCACTCAGTGGTTTTGCTTCTTGTGCCATTTGCTCTACTCACTGCATGCATCAGTGCACGAAAAACTTTTTTTTAAATGCTCAATCCAGCACATCCAGCACTCACAACATGCTACATTTAAATCCCTCACCTCTCACACTTTATGATTTTTATGGCAGGGAAATTAAGTGGACAGGCTCTTTTTGCCTTGTATACCTACATATCACCCCTATGTGACCTCTCTCTGCATAGGGCAGTGACTAATAAAAGAACAAGATTATATATTAGACACATATAAAATATAACTGCCCAACTCAGTCTCCAGCTGTTTGGGTGCTATGGGGGGGTTTGAGAAGTTTATTAAAACTTAAAAAAAAAATAAAGCATACTTTTATTGGTTCAGGGAGTCTGTGGGGGCAGCACACACCTACAAAGGCAGCTCAGGTCTCCAAATGAAGTGTGTATATCATATACATTTCAAGCCCAGAACCATGTGACATATATACATAACTCAAAGGTGCCAGTCTGCTCAATGTGTACAAGCGGACTGACCAATCAAACTTGTTATTAATATTATCCTTTCCTATTTCAGTAGGGTACCTGCATAGTGTTTTGTGTGTTAAGACACAATAAATATTATGGAACCACTATATAATTCTGTTAATGTAACTCAATATATAAAATAGCGGTTACTATCTTTGCAGGGGCAATGCATATAATTTAATAACATTCTGTAACTCAATATATAAAATAGTGGTAACCAGTTTTGCATGGGAAATGTGTGTAATTTGCAAAGGATAATACATATAAAACCTGAATCATTTTAGTTCTGATAAATCTATTAATTAAACCGAGACCAGGTCAATAAACAAATATAGTTTATTAAAAGATTACTGGAAATAATAGGCAATAAATAAAGTAAATCAATAAGCAAGCATCATTACAATGATTTAATGATTATCAGGTTAGAACTAATGGAAAGAGTCACTAAATTATTTTATTTGCAGAAGCTGTTGTGTTTAATAGAGAAACAGAAACGTTTGTTATTTAAATTATCAGTATAGCTGGAAAGACTCAGGTAAGCTAGTGATCCCGGCAAACCATAAGAAAATATTATTACCAGATTCCTGATCGACCCAGTATTATTGTCAACATAAGACATAAGACCAGGTTGACAGGAATTACCTAACAAAAACATTTGGGACTATAAAGGGTGAACCAGAATTTATTAACTCACCTAATATAAGACCAGATAACTAGAATATGCGATCGTGTTTGCACGTGAGTAGGGTGTTAGTTTTTTTTTTTGCTCCATTGACTTCTATGGGGGAAGAGGTTATCACCTGCGATATTCATAGTTAGGATTTTTACGCGCAGCGGGTTAGCACGCAAGGAAAAACAGTTTACTTTCAACTAATAATACGGGCGAAACCTGGTGTGAGGACAAAGCTTACTTCTAGTACTTCTTGAGTAGAAGCATTAAATAGCACTCAACTTGTATTCTAGCCTTAAATAAGAAAACTTTATATGTAAAACTTTCATGTGGGCGCATCTCTTTAATTTAGCGATTATATCTAGAGCTTAAAGGGCCACTAAACCCAAAATCTTTCTTTCATGATTCAGATAGAGAATAGAAATTTAAACAACATTACAATTTACTTCTATTATTTATTTTGCTTCATTTTTTAGATATCCTTAGTTGAAGAAAAAGCAATGCACATGGTGAGCCAATCACACGAGGCTTCTATGTGTAGCAACCAATCAGCAGCTACGGAGCATATCTAGATATGCTTTTCAGCAAAGAATATCAAGAGAATAAAACAAATTAGATAATATAAGTAAATTAGAAAGATGTTTAAAATTGCATTCTCTTTCTAAATCATGAAAGAAAAAATGTGGGTTTCATGTCCCTTTAATATGTTGCACTTTCACACAAAAAATCAGGGTCAAAAAGAGATAAATGTTGTGAGCAAGTTCCAGTTTTATAGCATACGGAATTGTACAGGGACAGAACATATTAATGAAACCCATTATGTTTAGAAGAATAGTAACTGCAATAGATAATATTTTTTTTCTTTTTATCTCCCATTCAACCCAGGCATAGAGCAAGTTTAGGATTCATTCTGGTTAAAAAGATCACATTAGTAGGTGATGCTACTACAGAAAACCACAAGGTGGCAGCAATTTACAAACGTTCACAACCCCATTCACAAGGCCATTAAAGGGACATTAAACACTAAATAAAGGCTAGATAGAATGATGCATTCAAAGAAAAGATTAGTCTGAGAACAACATGTAGATGTATTTTTTTTTCTAAAGTTTCATTAGTTGTTTAAATAGTTACAACATAAGTGTAAAGTTTTAATGTCTATAAAACAATGGGAGCTGTCATGTTGTAAATTAGGTTACTTTCTCTGCTCAGGCCAATTAGGCACAGTTATAAATCAGTCACTAGAGTGTGCAGCCAATGGCTCTGTGGAATATAAGTGTTCTGCACTTCCATTTCTAACAGTTACTGAAATGCTCACAATTTTAGAATGGAATCACAGGAAAAGGGGACAAAATAAAATAATGAAATTATATTGTAGAGCTTATATTTATAACATAATTTATGTAAGAACTTACCTGATAAATTCATTTCTTTCATATTGGCAAGAGTCCATGAGCTAGTGACGTATGGGATATACAATCCTACCAGGAGGGGCAAAGTTTCCCAAACCTCAAAATGCCTATAAATACACCCCTCACCACACCCACAATTCAGTTTAACGAATAGCCAAGAAGTGGGGTGATAAAGAAAGGAGTAAAAAGCATCAACAAAGGAATCTGGAAATAATTGTGCTTTATACAAAAAAAATCATAACCACCATAAAAAGGGTGGGCCTCATGGACTCCTGCCAATATGAAAGAAATGAATTTATCAGGTAAGTTCTTACATAAATTATGTTTTCTTTCATGTAATTGGCAAGAGTCCATGAGCTAGTGACGTATGGGATATCAAATACCCAAGATGTGGAACTCCACGCAAGAGTCACTAGAGAGGGTGGGATAAAAATAAACAACAGCCATATGCTGAAAATTAATCCACAACCGAAAATATAAGTTATTCTCATGAAGAAAAGAAAAACTTAAAACATCAGCAGAAGAATCAAACTGAAACAGCTGCCTGAAGAACTTTTCTACCAAAAACTGCTTCTGAAGAAGCAAATACATCAAAACGGTAGAATTTAGTAAATGTATGCAAAGAGAACCAAGTTGCCGCTTTGCAAATCTGATCAACTGAAGCTTCATTCTTAAAATCCCACGAAGTGGAGACTGATGAAGTAAGCCTGATGAATCAAAAGCTTTAACGAAGATGCCAAGGAAATGGCAGAAGCTTTCTGACCTTTCCTAGAACCAGAAAAGATAACAAATAGACTAGAAGTCTTCCTGAAATCTTTAGTAGCTTCAATATAATATTTCAAAGCTCTCACCACATCCAAAGAATGTAAGGATCTTTCCAAAGAATTCTTAGGATTAGGACACAAGGAAGGGGCAACAATTTCTCTACTAATGTTAGAATTCACAACCTTAAGAAAATATTTAAATGAAGTCCGCAAAACCGCCTTATCCTGATGATAAATCAGAAAAGGAGATTCACAAGAAAGAGCAGATAGTTTAGAAACTCTTCTAGCAGAAGAGACGGCCAAAAGAAACAATACTTTCCAAGAAAGTAAATGACCAAAGAATGCATAAGCTCAATATGGAGGAGCCTGTAAAGCCCTCCAAACCAAATTAAGACTCCAAGGAGGAGAGATTGATTTAATGACAGGCTTAAATACAAACTAAAGCCTGTACAAAACAGTAAATATCAGGAAGTTTAGCAATCTTTCTGTGAATAAACAGAAGGAGCAGAGATTTGTCCCTTCAGGGAACTTGCAGACAAAACCTTATCCAACCCATCCTGAAGAAACTGTAAAATTCTTGCAATTCTAAAAGAATGCCAAGAGAATTCATGAGAAGAACACCATGAAATGTAAATCTTCCAAACTCGATAATAAATCTTTCAAGAGACAGATTTACGAGCTTGTAACATAGTATTAATCACTGAGTCAGAGAAAACTCTATGACTTAGCACTAAGCGATCAATTTCCATACCTTCAAATTTAATGATTTGAAAATCTAATGGAAAAACGGACCTTAAGACAGTAGGTCCGGCCTTAACAAAAGTGGCCAAGATTGGCAGCTGGACATCCGAACAAGACCCGCATACCAAAACCTGTGAGGTCATGCTGGGGCCACCAGCAACACAAACGATTGTTCCATGATGATTCTGGAGATCATTCTTGGAAGAAGAACTAGAAGCGGGAAAATATAATTAAGTTGATAACACCAAGGAAGTGTCAGCGCACCCACTGCTTCCGCCTGAAAATCCCTGAACCTGGACAGGCATCTGGGAAGTCTCTTGTTTAGATGAGATGTATCTGTAGAAGACCCCATATCTGAACAATCTGAGAAAACACATCTGGATGGAGGAACCACTTCCCAGGATGTAAAGTCTGACGGCTGAGATAATCCGCCTCCCAATGTCTATACCCGGGATATGCACCACAGAAATTAGACAGGAGCTGGATTCCGCCCAAGCAAGTATCTGAGATACTTCTTCATAGCTTGTGGACTGTGAGTCCCACCCTGCTGATTGACAAATGCCACTGTATGTGATATTGTCTTTTTGAAAATAAATGAACAGTTCTCTCTTCAACAGAAGCCAAAACTGAAGAGCTCTGAGAATTGCATGGAGTTATAAAATATTAATTAGTAATCTTGCCTCTTGAGATTTCCAAACCCCTTGTGCTGTCAGAGATCCCCAAACAGCTCCCCAACCTGAAAGACTTGCATCTGTAGAGATCATAGTCCAGGTTAGCCGAACAAAGAAGCCCCTTGAACTAAACGCTGGTGATTTACCACCACGTCAGAGAGTGTCAAACATTGGGATTTAAGGATATTAATTGTGATATCTTTGTATAATCCCTGCACCATGGATTCAGCAAACAAAGCTGGAGAGGTCTCATGTGAGAACGAGCAAAGGGAATTGCGTCCAATCCTGCAGTCATGAGACCTAAATTTTCCATGCACATAACCACTTAAGGGAATGACAGACTGAAGGTGCCGACAGGCTGCAACCACTTTAAAACGTCTCTTGTCTGTTAAAGACAGAGTCATGGACACTGAATATATCTGGAAACCTAAAAAAGGTGACCCTTGTCTGAGGAATCAAGAAACTTTTTGGAAAATTGATCCTCCAACCATGTTTCCGAAGAAAACAACACTAGTTGATAAGTGTGAGATTCTGCAGAACAGAAAGACTGAGCTAGTACCAAGATATCGATCCAATAAGGAAACACCGCAATACCCTGCTCTCTGGATTCCATAAAGCAGGGCACCAAGAACCTTTAAAAAAAATTATTTGAGCGGTTGCTAGTCCAAATGGAAAAGCAACGAATTGGTAACGCATGTCTAGAAAAGAGAATCTCAGGAACCGAGAATGATCTGAATGAATCGGAATATGAAGGTATACATCCTGCAATCCATTGTGGACCTAAAATTTCCTTGCTGAATAAAAGGTAGAACAGTCCTTAAAGTCACATTTGAAAATTGGTACTCTTTCATAACGATTCAAAATTTCCAGAATTGGTCTGAATGAAATTTCCTTCTTTGGGACAATGAATAGATTTGAATAAAACCCCAGACCTTGTCCCTGAAAAGGAACTGGCATGACTACCCCTGAAACTCCAGGCCTGAAACACACTTCAGGAAAGCCTGAGCTTTGACTGGATTTGCTGGGATGCGTGAGAGAAAAAAAAATCTTCTCACAGGAGGATTTACTCCGAATCCTATTCGAAACCCCTGAGAGACAATACTCTGAAACCATTGATTTGGACCGAATTTATCCAAAACATTCTTGAAAAAAACCTTAATCTGCCCCCTACCAGCTGAGCTGGAATGAGAGTCGCACCTTCATGCGGACTTAGGGGCTGGCTTTTTGGTTTCTTAAATGGGTTGAATTTATTCAATTTAATGAAGGTTTCCAATTGGAAACAGATTCCATAGGGAAGGATTAGGTTTTTGTTCCTTATTTGACAAAAAGAACGAAAATGATTTAGAAGCTTAATATTTACCCTTAGGTCTCTTATTACCTTGGAAAAAGAGATAGCAATCTAGACTTAAAAAGTCATATCAGCATTCCAAGATTTAAGCCTCAAAACTCTTGTAGCTAAAAATAGCTAAAGACATAGATCTAAACATCAATCTTGATGATATAAAAAAATGGCATCAGAACTGATTAGTATGTTGCAGTGAGCGAACAATACTAGATAAATCAGAATCCAATTCTTGTTGTGCTAAATCTCCAACAAAAAAGTTGATGCAGATATGAGTATGGCCCCTGCCACTTCCGCTCCTGCCCAGCTAGTCTAGGTGGGTCACAACACATCCCCCTCTCCCCTCTTTAAGAGTTGAATCCAATTTTCCTGTGGTAGGGGCTAGAAATTCTGGTAGCAACTTAAGGTCATGAATGCTGAGCCGGGTCCTCCTCCTGAGAGGGTCTAAATGGAGCATTAAAGAGTCCTCTAGGGACAGGACTGTCGACCAACGGTCGCGTTAAGCACATCTACTTATTACTTATTGTCTGCTATGTGGTGGTCTTTTTGTTATATACCTTTAATCATATTATTTAGTAACACAAAGAATTGTAAATCAATTGAAATTGTAACACGGTTGGTCTGATTTTATATTGTAAAATGTTGAAAAATCAATAAAAAACTTTTTTTCATTAAAAAAAAGTTGATGCAGCTGCAACATCAGCCAAAGAAATTACAGGCCTGAGATGACCTGAATATAAATAAGCTTTCCTTAGATAAGATTCAAGATTCCTATCTAAAGGAACTTGAGTACTATCTTCCATAGGAATAGAGGTACATCCAGCAAGAGTAGAAATAGCCCCATCAACTTTAAGGATCTTTTCCCAAAACTCTATAGAAATTGCTGGTAAAAGGATACAATTTTTTAAACCTTGAAGAAGGAATAAAATAAGTACCTGGCTAATTCCATTCCTTAGAAATTATAAGAGAAATAGCATCAGGAATAGAAAAAAAAAAACACCTCTGGAGTAACCGCAGGAGGTTTAAAAACAGAATTTACTAGTTCTAATATCAAGAGGACTAGTTTCCATGAAATCCAAAATAATTAACACTTCTTTAACAAAGAACGAAAATACTTAATTTTAAATAAATAAGTAGATTTGTGTTAACACTTCTTTAACAAAGAACGAAAATACTTAATTTTAAATAAATAAGTAGATTTGTTAGTGTCAATATCTGAGGAAAGATCTTCTGAATCAGATAGATCCTCATCAGAAGAGGATAATTCATTATGTTGTCGGTCATTTGAAATTTCATCAATCTTATGAGAAGTTTTAAAAGACCTTTATATTAATTAGAGAGCAGAATAGCAGACAATAAAATGCACTTAGCTTTAGTAGAACCGACATCAGGAAGCAAAGTTACAACAGATACTTCTAAGGCAGGATCAGATTGAAACATCTTGCAAAATGTAAAGTAAAAAACAACATATAAAGCAAAATTTGTCAATTTCCTTATATGACAGTTTCAGGAATGGGAAAAAAATGCAAATAGCCTAGCCCTCTGACATAGAAAAAGGCAAGAGGCAAAAAGCAATGGGGCAAATAAATAATGAAAAAAAGTTAGCGCCAAGTATGACGCACAACGTAACTGAAATTCTTTTTGGCGCCAACCATGTCCGGAAATGACACACTCGCGTCACTAACGATGCAACCCTGTGTGAACCTCTGCGTCAATTATGACGCCGGAAATGACGAACTTGGGTCAACGGACGTGCCTTTCGCGCCAAAAAATTCTCGCTCCAAGAATGACGCAATAAAGTGTAGCATTTGGCACACACGCAATTTGAAACAAAGTAGTCAATTGAAAAAAAA
Organism: Bombina bombina; assembly: GCF_027579735.1. NCBI lineage: Eukaryota > Metazoa > Chordata > Amphibia > Anura > Bombinatoridae > Bombina > Bombina bombina. Next base: position 199,428,059 of record NC_069499.1, on the reverse strand, counting down.
AAGACTAAACCCCAGGTAAGAAAAATATTTCTTAATGTTAATTTTCCCTAAATATGAAACTGACAGTCTGCACAAGGAAATACATGAACCTGACTCATGGCAAATATAAGTACAATACATATATTTAGAACTTTATATAAATGCATAAAGTGCCAAACCATAGCTGAGGTGTCTTAAGTAATAAAAAACATACTTACCGAAAGACACCCATCCACATATAGCAGATAGCCAAACCAGTACTGAAACAGTTATCAGCAGAGGTAATGGCATATGAGTATATCGTCGATCTGAAAAGGGAGGTAGGAGATGAATCTCTACGACCGATAACAGAGAACCTATGAAATAGACCCCCGTTAGGGAAATCATCGTATTCAATAAGTGATACTCCCTTCACGTCCCTCTGACATTCGCTGTACTCAGAGGAATCTGGCTTCAACAATGCTGAGAAGCGCATATCAACGTAGAAATCTTAGCACAAACTTACTTCACCACCTCCATAGGAGGCAAAGTTTGTAAAACTGAATTGTGGGTGTGGTGAGGGGTGTATTTATAGGCATTTTGAGGTTTTAGAAACTTTGCCCCTCCTGGTAGGATTGTATATCCCATACGTCACTAGCTCATGGACTCTTGCCAATTACATGAAAGAAATTATATATATAACATAATTTATGTAAGAACTTACCTGATAAATTCATTTCTTTCATATTAGCAAGAGTCCATGAGCTAGTGACGTATGGGATATACATTCCTACCAGGAGGGGCAAAGTTTCCCAAACCTCAAAATGCCTATAAATACACCCCTCACTACACCCACAATTCAGTTTAACGAATAGCCAAGAAGTGGGGTGATAAGAAAGGAGCGAAAGCATCAAAAATAAGGAATTGGAATAATTGTGCTTTATACAAAAAAATCATAACCACCACAAAAAGGGTGGGCCTCATGGACTCTTGCTAATATGAAAGAAATGAATTTATCAGGTAAGTTCTTACATAAATTATGTTTTCTTTCACGTAATTAGCAAGAGTCCATGAGCTAGTGACGTATGGGATAGCAGATACCCAAGATGTGGAACTTCCACGCAAGAGTCACTAGAGAGGGAGGGATAAATAAAGACAGCCAATTCCGCTGAAAAAATAATCCACAACCCAAATCAAAAAGTTTAAATCTTATAAAGAAAAAAACAAATCATAAGCAGAAGAATCAAACTGAAACAGCTGCCTGAAGTACTTTTCTACCAAAAACTGCTTCAGAAGAAGAAAACACATCAAAATGGTAGAATTTAGTAAAAATAAGCAAAGAAGACCAAATTGCTGCTTTGCAAATCTGATCAACAGAAGCTTCATTCCTAAAAGCCCAGGAAGTAGAAACTGACCTAGTAGAATGAGCCGTAATCCTCTGAGGCGGGGTTTTACCCGATTCCACATAAGCATGATGAATCAAAGATTTAAATCAGGACGCCAAAGAAATGGCAGAAGCCTTCTGACCTTTCCTAGAACCAGAAAAGATAACAAATAGACTAGAAGTCCTTCTGAAATCTTTAGAAGTTTCAGCATAATATTTCAAAACTCTAACTACATCCAAAGAATGCAAAGACCTCTCTAGAGAATTCTTAGGATTTGGACACAATGAAGAGACAACAATTTCTCTACTAATGTCATTAGAATTCAAAACCTTAGGTAGAAATTTAAATGAAGTCCGTAACACTGCCTTATCCTGATGAAAAATCAGAAAAGGGGATTCACAAGAAAGAGCAGATAACTCAGAAACTCTTCTAGCAGAAGAGATAGCTAAAAGGAACAATACTTTCCAAGAAAGTAATTTAATGTCCAGAGAATGCATAGGTTCAAACGGAGGAGCCTGTAAAGCCCTCAGCACCAAATTGAGACTCCAAGGAGGAGAGATTGACTTAATGACAGGCTTGATACGAACCAAAGCCTGTACAAAACAATGAATATCAGGATGATTAGCAATCTTTCTGTGAAAAAGAACAGACAGAGCAGAGATGTGTCTTTTCAAGGAATTTGCAGACAAACCCTTATCCAAACCATCTTGAAGAAATTGTAAAATTCTAGGAATTCTAAAAGAATGCCAAAAGAATTTATGTGAAGAACACCAAGAAATGTAAGTCTTCCAGACTCGGTAATAGATCTTCCTAGACACAAATTTACGAGCCTGTAACATAGTATTAAATACTGTGTCAGAAAAACCTCTATGACTAAGAATTAAGCGTTCAATTTCCATACCTTCAAATTTAATGATTTGAGATCCTGATGGAAAAATGGGCCTTGAGACAGAAGGTCTGGCCTTAACGGACGTGTCCAAGGTTGTCAACTGGCAATCCAAACGAGATCTGCATACCAAAACCTGTGAGGCCATGCTGGAGCCACCAGCAATACAAATGACCGCTCCATTAGGATTTTGGAAATCACTTATGGAAGAAGAACTAGAGGCGGAAAAATATAAGCAGGATGATAATTCCAAGGAAGCGACAACACGTCCACTGCTTCCGCCTGAATATCCCTGGATCTGGACAGATACCTGGGAAGTTTCTTGTTTAGATGAGAGGCCATCAGATCTATTTCTGGAAGTCCCCAGATTTGAACAATCTGAAGAAATACCTCTGGATGAAGAGACCATTCCCCCGGATGTAACATCTGGCGACTGAGATAATCCGCTTCCCAATTGTCTATACCTGGGATATGAACCACAGAAATTAGACAGGAGCTGGATTCCGCCCATGCAAGTATCCGAGATACTTCTTTCATAGCCTGAGGACTGTGAGTCCCCCCTTGATGATTGACATACGCCACGGTTGTGACATTGTCTGTCTGAAAACAAATAAACGATTCTCTCTTCAGAAGAGGCCAGAACTGAAGAGCTCTGAAAATCGCACAGAGTTCCAAAATGTTGAGTGGTAATCTCACCTCCTGAGATTTCCAAACCCCTTGTGCTGACAGAGATCCTCAGACAGCCTCCCAACCTGAAAGACTCGCATCTGTAAAGATCATGGTCTAGGTTGAAAGAACCGAAGAGACCCGTAGAACTAAATGATGATGAACTTAACTACCGATCAAAGATAGTTAAACATTAGGATTCAAAGATATAAAAAGTGATAGAATCCCTAGAATCCCTGCACCATTATTCAGCATAAAAAAACTGGAAAGGTTTCCTATGAAAATGAGCAAAGGTAATCGAATCCAATGCTGCAGCCATGAGACCTAAAACTTCCATGCATATATAGCAACTGAAGGAAATAATAGAGACTGAAGATTCCGACAAACGGAACCCAATAAATTGTCATTTGTCTGTTAGAGACAAAGACATTGACACATCCTATCTGGAAACCTAAAAAAAGGTGACTTGTATGAGAGGAAACAAGGAGCTTTTGATAATAAGATCCTCTAACCATGACTTGAAGAAACAACAAAGTTAAATCGTATGAGATTCCGCAGAACGAAAAGACTGAGCCAGTACCACGAGACCGTCCAAATAAGGAACACTGAGAACCTTGAAAAGATTCTTAGAACTGTCACTAGACCAGAAGGAAAAGCAACAAATTGGTAATGATTGTCAAAAAAAGAGAATCTCAGAAAATAAAAATAATCTGAAATGAAAACATAAGATATGCATCTATTGTATCTATTATAAACAAATAATGCATCACTGACCAAAAAAGGCAAAATAGACCATATAAACACCATTCTAAAAGATGGTATACTTATATGACAATTCAAAAAGATTTTCTATCTTTAGAACAATGTTTAGTCTTGAATAAAACCCCAAAACCCATTTCCTAAAAATGGAACTGGAATAAATACCCCAGAAAACTCCAGGTCTGAGCAGCGCTTGAGCCCCAATGGGTGACCAGCCGCGCTTCACCAATACCCAAAATATAAAGGTCTGAAACACACTTAAGGAAAGTGTTAGCCTTACTGGAATAGCTGGAATATAATAGAGAAAAAAAGACTTCTCACAGACGGTTTTACTCTGAATCTTATTCTGTACCCAAAATCTAAGAAATTTGGACAGAATAGAACTAAACAAATTTCAAAAAAAGTCTTAACCTGCCCCTTACCAGCTAAGCTGGAATACGGCACATACATGCAAATTTAGGGAGCTGACTTTGAACTGAAAAAACTTCTAATTAAAAACATGTTACTTGGATAAGAATTTAGGATTTCGTTCCTTAGTAAGAACAACAAAACTAATATAAGCTTAAAGTTTTAGTCTTTGAACTCAATCTTGAAGCCCAGAGTAACAGTTAAGAATTGAATCCAATTATGAACCAAATAATTGATTATCTTGGAAAAAAAGAAATATGGATTTTTAGAAATCATAAAATTCTTCTAGCTAAAACAGCTAAAGACATAGATTAAACCTCATTTGCGAAAATATTAAATTAAATGAAGACACAAATGAAATTATTAGCATGTTAATCAAGTTAAAGGACCAGTCAACACATTGGACTTGCATAATCAACAAATGCAAGATAACAAGACAAATCAATAGCACTTAGTCTGAACTTCAAATGAGTAGTAGATTTTGTCCCTTTAACAATGCTAAATAAATCATAATCCGATACTTGATCTTAAAGTATCCAAACAGAAAAATGAAGCAATTGCAACATCATCCAAATAAATTACAGGTCCAAAAATAGTGACCTCTGAGATTGATAAGGCCTTACATTATGATATCCCACTATACCCCCAGACATGTCTCTTCCACAAAACCACTAAAATTAAATGTAGACTGCGAGCAACACTACTGAACATTATGTTAAACTGTGCAAAACAATTGATTCCAAGGTGGTGGAAAAATACAGTGATCCCATCTAGGGAAGAGTGGACAAATCTGATATCTTTAACCTTATCCTTATAAAAATACCATTATCGACTGTCACACAAATTAGAAGATTATTATTCAATTGTGTTTATTTGGGAAGACTACCTAGCTGCTAGAAATGTACCAGATTTATTAGTATAATAATCTTGTTAAACCTGTAAGTATGCGAATAGATTTATGATAATAATGTATATGTATATTGAGCTGGAAAACTGACCTGTAATGTCAGAATGTAATTGTTACTACTTTGATTTGTTTCAATAAAAAAATTAAAAAAAAAAAAAAAAAAAAAATTACAGGTCCAAGAAAAGTACCTGAAAATAAATAATTTTCCTTAACCCCTTAATGACCAGACCATTTTTCAATTTTCTTACCCTTAATGACAATGACAAAGGCTATTTTTACATTTCTGCTGTGTTTGTGTTTAGCTGTAAATTTTCCTCTTACACATTTACTGTACCCACACATATTATATACCGTTTTTCTCGCCATTAAATGGACTTTCTAAAGATACCATTATTTTCATCATATCTTATAATTTCCTATAAAAAAAAAATATAAAATATGAGGAAAAAATTGAAAAAAACACACTTTTTCTAACTTTGACCCCCAAAATCTGTTACACATCTACAATCACCAAAAAACACCTATGCTAAATAGTTTCTAAATTTTGTCCTGAGTTTAGAAATACCCAATGTTTACATGTTCTTTGCTTTTTTTGCAATTTATAGGGCCATAAATACAAGTAGCACTTTGCTATTTCCAAACCCCTTTTTTTCAAAATTAGCGCTAGTTACATTGGAACCCTGATATCTGTCAGGAAAACCTGAATATCCCTTGACATGTATATATTTTTTTTTAGAAGACAACCCAAAGTATTGATCTAGGCCCATTTTGGTATATTTCATGCCACCATTCCACCGCCAAATGTCATCAAATAAAAAAAAAAGTTCACTTTTTCACAAATTTTGTCACAAACTTTAGGTTTCCCACTGAAATTATTTACAAACAGCTTCTGCAATTAAGGCACAAATGGTTGTAAATGCTTCTTTGGGATCCCCTTTGTTCAGAAATAGCAGACTTATATGGCTTTGGGGTTGCTTTTTGGTAATTAGAAGGCCGCTAAATGCTGCTGCGCACCACACGTAAATTATGCCCAGCAGTGAAGGGGTTAATTAGGTAGGTTGTAGGGAGCTTGCATGGTTAATTTTAGCTTTAGGGTAGTGTAGTAGACAACCCCAAGTATTGATCTAGGCCCATTTTGATATATTTTATGCCACTATTTCACCGCCAAATGCGAGCAAACAATTAAAAAAAAATTCATTTTTCACAATTTTAGGTTTCTCACTGAAAGTATTTACAAACAGCTTGTGCTATTATGGCACAAATTGTTGTAAAAGCTTCTTTGGGATCCCCTTTGTTCAGAAATAGCAGACATATATGGCTTTGGCATTGCTTTTTGGTAATTAGAAGGCCGCTAAATGCTGCTGCGCACCACACGTAAATTATGCCCAGCAGTGAAGGGGTTAATTAGGTAGGTTGTAGGGAGCTTGCAGGGTTAATTTTAGCTTTAGGGTAGAGATCAGCCTCCCACCTGACACATCCCACCCCCTGATCCCTCCCAAACAGCTCTCTTCCCTCCCCCACCCCACAATTGTCCCCGCCATCTTAAGTACTGGCAGAAAGTCTGCCAGTACTAAATAAAAGGAGTTTTTCTTTTTTTTATAATAAAAAAAAAAAAAGTTTTAGCTGTGATGGACCCCTGCCTTAGCCCCAACCTCCATGATCCCCCCCCCCCCAGCTCTCTAACACTCTCCCCTACCTATTTGCCGCCATCTTGGGTACTGGCAGCTGTCTGCCAGTACCCAATTTGCCCCCAAAAACAAAAGTATCTTTTTCTCTTTTTGCAATTATTAATATTTTCTGTAGTGTAGCAGCCCCCCACAATACCCCAACCCCCTCCCCCTCCCAGATCCTTATATATTTATATTTTTAAAATCTTTTTTCCCCCCTCTTCCCTCCTCATTGGTGTCAGTGGCCAGCTAATCGCGCGCGCGCCCCCGCACGCTCCCGGCACCCGGCGTGCACATTGCACTTACAGGAACCGGATGCCGGGTAGCGATGGGCCGTCCACCCACCTCCCTGTTATGCTCCCACCCACCAACGAACCGGCACCATCGCTACCGGTGCAGAGAGGGCCACAGAGTGGCTCTCTCTGCATCTGAGTCTTCTAAAAAGGTATTGCAGGATGCCTCCATATGGAGGCATCGCTGCAATACCCTGAGAGCTGCTGGAAGCGATTGCGATCGCTTCCAGCACTCTCAGACATCTGACGTACCAGGTACGTCTATTGTCATTAACTGGTTGTTAATGCATGACGTACCTGGTACGTCAGTTGTCATTAAGGGGTTAAATAAGATACAACCATCTGAAGGAAAAAAATAAATACTATTTTGCTATAGAAACAATAGCATATTTAGCAGGAGTAGAGATAGCCCCATTAATTTGGGGAACCCTCAAAACTGAAAACTAATTGCCGGCAAAGAATATAATTTAAAAACCTTGAAGAAGGAATAAAAGAGAATTCTCAGCCTATTCCATTCCCTAGTATCAGGAACTGGAAAAAAACCTCTGAAAACACAGAAGATTAATAAGCAGAAATAAAATGTTAGCTAGTTTTGAAAAAGAACTAGTTACCTCAATATCCAAAATAATCAACACCTTTTCAACAAAGAACAAATGTACTCTAATAAAAATAAAAAAGTAGATTTGTTAGTGTCAATATCTGATGAAGAAAATTCTGAATGAGAAAAAACACCATCAGAAAAGGATAATTCAGTATGTTGTTGGTCATTTGAAACTTCATCAACTTAAAAAGAAGTTTGAAAAAGACCTAAAATTTCATTAGAAGGCGGGATGTCAGACAAAGCCTTTAACATAGAATCAGAAAAATATTCTTATAAATTTCTAAGTATATCTTGTACATAAGATGTAAAAAGAATAGCAATATATGAAGCATAAATACTAATAGATTCTGCATGTAAAAGTTTATCATGATAACTTATTACAAACCATAGCTACAGATAAACATTCATAACATTAAAATAAATTAACTTAGCTTTGGTAGGACTGATATCAGTCAACAGGAATCCGTTAGCATTTTCTGATTCAGGAACAGTATGTGAAATATCTTGTAATATGTAATAGAAAAAAACAACATATAAAGCAAAATTATCAAATTCCTTAAATGACAGTTTCAGGAATGGGAGAAAAATGCAAAACAAACAAGCCTCTAGCAACCAGAAGCAGCAAAAATATGAGACTTAAATAATGTGAGAAAAAGTGGAACAAAAAAAGACGCCCACATTTTTGGCGCCAAGTATGATGCCCACATTATTGGAGCCAAGTACAACGCCCATATCTTTTGGCGCCAAGTATGACGCCACATCCTGTGACGCCGAAACATTTTTTGGCGCAAAAAAACGTCTGAATACACATGCGTCAAAAAAATGACGTAACTACGAACAACTTCCGGCGTCAACTATGGCGCCGGAAATGACCAAATTTTGCGCCAAAAAAGTTAGCGCCAAAAATGACGCAATAAAATAAAGCATTTTCTGCCCCCTCGAGCCTAACAGCCAGCAGGGAAAAATAGTCAATTGAAAATTTTCAAGGTAAGAAAACATAATTTATGCTTACCTGATAAATTTATTTCTCTTGTAGTGTAGTCAGTCCACGGGTCATCCATTACTTATGGAATATATCTCTTCCCTAACAGGAAGTTGCAAGAGGATCACCCAAGCAGAGCTGCTATATAGCTCCTCCCCTCACATGTCATATTCAGTCATTCGACCAAAACCAGACGAGGAGAAACCATAGGGTGCAGTGGTGACTGGAGTTTAATTAAAATTTAGATCTGCCTTAAAGACAGGGCGGGCCGTGGACTGACTACACTACAAGAGAAATAAATTTATCAGGTAAGCATAAATTATGTTTTCTCTTGTTAAGTGTAGTCAGTCCACGGGTCATCCATTACTTATGGAATACCAATACCAAAGCTAAAGTACACGGATGAAGGGAGGGACAAGGCAGGAACTTTAAACGGAAGGAACCACTGCCTGAAGCACCTTTCTCCCAAAAACAGCCTCCGAAGAAGCAAAAGTGTCAAATTTGTAAAATTTTGAAAAAGTGTGAAGTGAAGACCAAGTTGCAGCCTTGCAAATCTGTTCAACAGAGGCCTCATTTTTAAAGGCCCAGGTGGAAGCCACAGCTCTAGTAGAATGAGCTGCAATCCTTTCAGGAGGCTGCTGTCCAGCAGTCTCATAGGCTAAACGTATTATGCTACGAAGCCAAAAAGAGAGAGAGGTAGCCGAAGCCTTTTGACCTCTCCTCTGTCCAGAGTAAACGACAAACAGGGAAGAAGTTTGACGAAAATCTTTAGTTGCCTGCAAATAGAACTACAGGGCACGGACTACGTCCAGATTATGCAAAAGTCGTTCCTTCTTTGAAGAAGGGTTAGGACACAATGATGGAACAACAATCTCTTGATTGATATTCCTGTTAGTAACTACCTTAGGTAAGAACCCAGGTTTAGTACGCAGAACTACCTTGTCTGAATGAAAAATCAGATAAGGAGAATCACAATGTAAGGCAGATAACTCAAGAGACTCTTCGAGCCGAGGAAATAGCCATCAAAAACAGAACTTTCCAGGATAACAGCTTGATATCAATGGAATGAAGGGGTTCAAATGGAACGCCTTGAAGAACGTTAAGAACTAAGTTTAAGCTCCACGGCGGAGCAACAGTCTTAAACACAGGCTTAATCCTAGCTAAAGCCTGACAAAAAGCCTGAACGTCTGGAACTTCTGCCAGACGTTTGTGTAGAAGAATAGACAGAGCAGAAATCTGTCCCTTTAATGAACTAGCAGATAAGCCCTTTTCTAAACCCTCTTGTAGAAAAGACAATATCCTAGGAATCCTAACCTTACTCCATGAGTAACTCTTGGATTCGCACCAATATAAATATTTACGCCATATCTTATGGTAAATTCTTCTGGTAACAGGTTTCCTAGCCTGTATTAAGGTATCAATAACCGACTCCGAGAAGCCACGCTTTGATAGAATCAAGCGTTCAATCTCCATGCAGTCAGCCTCAGAGAAATTAGATTTGGATGTTTGAAAGGACCCTGAATTAGAAGGTCCTGTCTCAGAGGCAGAGACCATGGTGGACAGGACGACATGTCCACTAGGTCTGCATACCAGGTCCTGCGTGGCCACGCAGGCGCTATCAGAATCACCGAAGCTCTCTCCTGTTTGATCTTGGCAATCAATCGAGGAAGCATCGGAAATGGTGGAAACACATAAGCCATGTTGAAGACCCAAGGGGCGTCAGAGCATCTATCAGCACCGCTCCCGGGTCCCTGGACCTGGATCCGTAACAAGGAAGCTTGGCGTTCTGGCGAGACGCCATGAGATCCAGATCTGGTTTGTCCCAACGATGAATCAATTGAGCGAAGACCTCCGGATGAAGTTCCCACTCCCCCGGATGAAAAGTCTGGCGACTTAGAAAATCCGCCTCCCAGTTCTCCACGCCTGGGATGTAAATTGCTGACAGGTGGCAAGAGTGAGACTCTGCCCAGTGAATTATCTTTGAGACTTCCAACATCGCTAGGGAACTTCTGGTTCCCCCTTGATGGTTGATGTAAGCCACAGTCGTGATGTTGTCCGACTGAAATCTGATGAACCTCAGAGTTGCTAACTGAGACCAAGCTAGAAGAGCATTGAATATTGCTCTTAACTCCAGAATATTTATTGGGAGGAGTTTCTCCTCCTGAGTCCATAACCCCTGAGCCTTCAGGGATTTCCAGACCTAGAAGGCTGGCGTCTGTCGTTACAATCGTCCAATCTGGCCTGTGAAAGGTCATCCCCTTGGACAGATGGGGCCGAGAAAGCCACCATAGAAGAGAATCTCTGGTCTCTTGATCCAGATTTAGCAGGGGGGACAAATCTGAGTAATCCCCATTCCACTGACTTAGCATGCACAATTGCAGCGGTCTGAGATGCAGGCGCGCAAATGGTACTATGTCCATTGCCGCTACCATTAAGCCGATTACTTCCATGCACTGAGCTACTGACGGGTGTGGAATGGAATGAAGGACACGGCAAGCATTTAGAAGTTTTGATAACCTGGCCTCCGTCAGGTAAATTTTCATCTCTACAGAATCTATAAGAGTCCCTAGGAAGGGAACCCTTGTAAGTGGTAATAGAGAACTCTTTCCCACGTTCACCTTCCACCCATGCGACCTCAGAAATGCCAGAACTATCTCTGTATGAGACTTGGCAGTTTGAAAACTTGACGCTTGTATCAGAATGTCGTCTAGGTACGGAGTCACCGCTATGCCTCGCGGTCTTAGTAACGCCAGAAGTGAGCCCAGAACCTTTGTAAAGATTCTTGGAGCCGTAGCTAATCCGAAGGGAAGAGCTACAAACTGGTAATGCCTGTCTAGGAAGGCAAATCTTAGGTACCGATAATGATCCTTATGAATCGGTATGTGAAGGTAGGCATCCTTTAAGTCCACTGTGGTCATGTACTGACCCTCTTGGATCATGGGAAGGATGGTTCGAATAGTTTCCATTTTGAATGATGGAACTCTTAGGAATTTGTTTAGGATTTTTAAATCCAAGATTGGTCTGAAGGTTCCCTCTTTCTTGGGAACCACAAATAGATTTGAATAGAATCCTTGCCCGTGTTCCATTCGCGGAACTGGGTGGATCACCCCCATTAGTAAGAGGTCTTGTACACAGCGTAGAAACGCCTCTTTCTTTATTTGGTTTGCTGATAACCTTGAAAGATGAAACCTCCCTTGTGGAGGAGAAGTTTTGAAGTCCAGGAGATATCCCTGAGATATGATCTCCAACGCCCAGGGATCCTGGACATCTCTTGCCCAAGCCTGGGCGAAGAGAGAAAGTCTGCCCCCCACTAGATCCGTTTCCGGATAGGGGGCCCTTTCTTCATGCTGTCTTAGGGGCAGCAGCAGGTTTCTTGGCCTGCTTGCCCTTGTTCCAGGACTGGTTAGCTTTCCAGCCCTGTCTGTAACGAGCAACAGCTCCTTCCTGTTTTGGAGCGAAGGAAGTTGATGCTGCTCCTGCCTTGAAGTTACAAAAGGCACGAAAATTAGACTGTTTGGCCTTTGATTTGGCCCTGTCCTGAGGTAGAGCATGGCCCTTACCTCCCGTAATGTCAGCTATAATTTCTTTCAAGCCGGGCCCGAATAAGGTCTGCCCTTTGAAAGGAATATTAAGCAATTTAGATTTAGAAGTCACGTCAGCTGACCAGGATTTAAGCCGTAGCGCTCTGCGCGCTTGGATGGAGAATCCGGAGTTCCTAGCCGTAAGTTTGGTTAAATGTACGACGGCATCAGAAACAAATGCGTTAGCTAGCTTAAGTGCTTTAAGCTTGTTCATAATTTCATCCAATGGAGCTGTGCGAATGGCCTCTTCCAGAGACTCAAACCAGAATGCCGCCGCAGCAGTGACAGGCGCAATGCATGCAAGGGGCTGTAAGATAAAACCTTGTTGAACAAACATTTTCTTAAGGTAACCTTCTAATTTTTTATCCATTGGATCTGAAAAGGCACAACTATCCTCCACCGGGATAGTGGTACGCTTAGCTAAAGTAGAAACTGCTCCCTCCACCTTAAGGACCGTCTGCCATAAGTCTTGTGTGGTGGCGTCTATAGGAAACATTTTCCTAAATATGGGAGGAGGGGAAAAAGGCACACCAGGTCTATCCCACTCCTTGCTAATAATCTCTGTAAGCCTTTTAGGTATAGGAAACACGTCAGTACACACCGGTACCGCATAGTATCTATCCAACCTACATAATTTTTCTGGAATTGCAACCGTGTTACAATCATTCAGAGCCGCTAATACCTCCCCTAGCAATATGCGGAGGTTCTCAAGCTTAAATTTAAAATTAGAAATCTCTGAATCCAGTCTCCCTGGATCAGATCCGTCACCCACAGAATGAAGCTCTCCGTCTTCATGTTCTGCAAACTGTGACGCAGTATCTGACATGGCTCTCACATCATCCGCGCGCTCTGTCCTTAACCCAGAGCTATCGCGCTTGCCTCTTAATTCTGGCAATTTAGATAATACTTCTGTCATAACAGTAGCCATGTCTTGCAAAGTGATTTGTAAGGGCCTCCCTGATGTACTTGGCGCCACAAAATCACGCACCTCCTGAGCGGGAGGCGAAGGTACTGACACGTGAGGAGAGTTAGTCGGCATAACTTCCCCCTCGTTGTCTGGTGATAATTTCTTTACATGTAAAGATTGACTTTTATTTAAAGTAACATCAATGCAATTAGTACACAAATTTCTATTGGGCTCCACATTGGCCTTTAAACATAGTGAACAAAGAGATTCATCTGAGTCAGACATGTTTAAACAGACTAGCAATGAGACTAGCAAGCTTGGAAATACTTTTCTAAATAAATTTACAAGCAATATAAAAAAACGCTACTGTGCCTTTAAGAAGCACAAAAAGCTGTCACAGTTGAAATAACAATGAACCAAATTAGTTATAGCAACCAATCTTTCACAGTAAATGTATTAAGTTAGCAAAGGATTGCACCCACCAGCAAATGGATAATTAACCCCTTAATACCCAAAACGGATTAACAATTTAATAATTAACGTTTTTATCACAGTCAAAACACACTGTCACAGGTCTGCTGTGACTGATTACCTCCCTCAAAATGAATTTTGGAGACCCCTGAGCTTTCTAGAGACGTCCTGGATCATGGAGGATGAAGTAGACAGATTGTGACTGAATTTTTACTACGCAAAAAAGCGCTAAAATAGGCCCCTCCCACTCATATTACAACAGTGGGGAAGCTCAGTTAACTGTTTCTATGCAGAAAACAAAGATAGCCATGTGGTAAAAATCATGCCCCAATAAGTTTTATCACCAAGTACCTCACAAAAAACGATTAACATGCCAGTAACCGTTTTGAACATACATTTTAAAAGTAATGAAGTGTTATTAATAAGCCTGCTACCAGTCGCTTTTACTGCAGTTAAGGCTCCTACATTACTTCAGTATTAGCAGTATTTTCAGAGTCAATTCCATTCCTTAGAAAAATACATTCAGTGTACACACACTCATCAGCCTAATACCAGTCGCTATCACTGCATTTAAGGCTGAACTTACGTTACATTGGTATCAGCAGTATTTTCTCAGTCAATTCCATTCCTCAGAAAAATAATTTACTGCACATACCTAGTTTGCAGGGGGGCCCTGCATGCTATTCCCCTTTTCTGAAGTTACCTCACTCCTCAGATGAGAACAGCCAGTGGATCTTAGTTACGTCTGTTAAGATCATAGAAAACGCAGGCAGATTCTTCTTCTAATGCTGCCTGAGAACAAACAGCACACTCCGGTGCCATTTAAAATAACAAACTTTTGATTGAAGAAATAAACTAAGTTAAAAAACACCACAGACCTCTCACAACGACCTATCTTTAGTTAGGTTGCAAGAGAATGACTGAATATGACATGTGAGGGGAGGAGCTATATAGCAGCTCTGCTTGGGTGATCCTCTTGCAACTTCCTGTTAGGGAAGAGATATATTCCATAAGTAATGGATGACCCGTGGACTGACTACACTTAACAAGAGAAAAAATATTTATTCATATGCATTATCCCAAATAATGAAACTGACAGTCTGAATGAAGGAATACCGATTATCCTGAATCATGGCAAATATAAGTTTAAACACATATATTTAGAACTTTACATATAAAGTGCCCAACCATAGCTTAGAGTGTCACAAAAAATAAGACTTACCCCAGGACACTCATCTACATATAGTAGATAGCCAAACCAGTACTGAAACGAGAATCAGTAGAGGTAATGGTATATAAGAGTATATCGTCGATCTGAAAAGGGAGGTAGGAGAAGAAATCTCTACGACCGATAACAGAGAACCTATGAAATAGATCCCCTAGAGGAAGACCATTGTATTCAAATAGGCAATACTCTCTTCACGTCCCTCTGACATTCACTGCACTCTGAGAGGAAAACCGGGCTCCAGCCTGCTGCGAAGCGCATATCAACGTAGAATCTAGCACAAACTTACTTCACCACCTCCATGGGAGGCAAAGTTGGTAAAATTGAATTGTGGGTGTGGTGAGGGGTGTATTTATAGGCACTTTGAGGTTTGGGAAACTTTGCCCCTCCTGGTAGGAATGTATATCCCATACGTCACTAGCTCATGGACTCTTGCTAATTACATGAAAGAAAAAAAAAAGAAAAAAATAAAATATATATATATATATATATATATATACACATACACATATATATATACATGCACACACACACACAATTGAAATGGCAATATAAAATGATGTGTTTAATGTCCCTTTAAAGTAATAATAAAAAAAATAGATGCTCTAATCCATTAGAGCATAAGTCTATCAACCCTAAACTACTGTGTATTTAACCCCTACATGCTGCACAGTGATTGCTTGATCTGTCCCTAAACTGAAATAGGAAGAGAGAAAAATATCACACAAGGTGTTTTTTAAAGGGTGTTTATTGACTTCAAAACAATGCTAATTCTTTGCCAAGAAAATATTATATATGCGAAAATGAATGGGCAAGTTAAAGAATTTAAAATTATTTGTGAACTTTAACTTTTAGTTGCAAATATATACAGGTGAAAATAGAAAAATAAGAATATCGTGCAAAAGTTAATTTATTTCACTAATGCAACTTAAAAGGTGAAACTAATATATGAGATAGACTCATTACATGCAAAGCAAGAAAATTCTAGCCGTGATTTGTCATAATTGTGATGATTATGGCTTACAGCTCATGAAAACCCCAAATCCACAATCTCAGAAAATTAGAATATTACATGCAATCAATAAAACAAGGATTGTACATAGAACATAGTACATAGTTTCACCTTTTAAGTTGCATTAGTGAAATAAATTAACTTTTGCACGATATTCTAATTTTTCGAGTTTCACCTGTATACTGTATATGTGTGTGTGTGTACGCAAGAAAGAATGCTCAGCAGTTAAGTTGTTCCAAACATCTTGGAGAACTAACGACAGCTGCTTCTATCTCTTAATGTAATCCCAGAGAGACTAGATGATGTTGAGATCAGGGCCATACCATCACTTCCAGGGCTCCTTGTTCTTTATGTTGAAGATAGTTCTTAATGACATTGGCTGTATGTTTGGGGTCGTTGTCATGCTGCAGAATAAATTTGGGGCCAATCAGATGCCTTCCCGATGGTACTGCATGATGGATAAGTATGTGCCTGTACTTTTCAGCATTGAGGACACCATTCATTTTGGCCAAATTCCCAACTCCATTTGCAGAAATGCAACCCCAAACTTCAAGGAACCTCCACCATGCTTCACTGTTGCCTGCAGAAACTCATTCTTGTATCGCTCTCCAGCCCTTCAACAAACTGTCTTCTGCTACAGCCAAATATTTCAAATTTTAACTTAACAGCCCAGAGCACCTGCTGCCATTTTTATGCATCCCAGTTCCTATTTTTCTGCATGGTTGAGTTGCTTGGCGAGGTTTTCATGTCTGAGGTATTGCTTTAGGGCCAAAAGACTTCAATGAAGACCACTTCTGACCATACTTCTCCTGAGAGTAGATGTGTACCAGGGTTCTACTGGTTTCTGCCAATTTTGAGCTGGTATCACTGCTGGATATCTTCAGATTGTGAAGGGAAGTAGGCATGATGTGTCTTATCTGCTGCACTGTTTCATTGGCTAAACACTGCATTTACAGTCCTCATTGCTGCTAGTTTATTTGTGCTTCTTCAGAAGAGCTTAGATAGAACATCTGGAAACCCATGTCTGCCTTGAAATTACTGCCTAGGACAGTGATGGCGAACCTTGGCACTCCAGATGTTTCAGAACTAAATGTCCTATGATGCTTGACTGGACTTCAGAGTGCCTAAGCATCATGGGAAATGTAGTTCTGAAACATCTGGGGTGCCAAGCTTCGCCATCACTAGGTTAGGAGATACCTTGTTGATGCAGTATAACTACCATGTGTCTTGCTGATTCTTGCCATTGTGTATGACCTTTGACATTAAACTGTTCTCAGCAATCTCATTTAGTTAGCAGAGTTTGGATGTCCCTCATCCAGTTTTATTCCTCCTACACAGCTGTTTCAGTTAATGATTGTGTTTCAACCTACATATTAAATTGATTATTAGCATCTGTTTGGTATAATTGTTTTATCATGCATCTGACTATGCATACAAAATCCCTGAAGAATTGATTTTTAAAGGCAAAAAGGTGGTCACACTAAATATTGATTTAATTTAGATTTTTATTCTTTAATTTGAAGCACAAGGTTTCAGTTTGCCTGAACCTTGTGCTTCAAAAGTCTATTGGAGATTTAGCACACAGTGCTATTGTTATTTGGTATTCTGGTAATTTTGCACAAGGCTTGACTGTCCAGCAACTGCCTACTATTATATGAGCTATGTGCCCTGCCTCTGTCTACTACCATTTAAACTGTGTCCAGCCTCTGCCTACTACCATGAAAGTATTTTTATGTGCACACTGAGGCACCAGCTCCTACATGCACAAGAGTTCACAGTATATATGTATATGAGTTTGTGATTGGCTGATGGCTGTCAAATGATACAGGGGGCTGGCAAATTAAAGAAAACTTTTACATTTGTTTTGAAAAAAAAAATCTACTACGTTTTACCCCTTAAAGGCTGAGAATTTTAGAGAAAATCTTGCTCAGTTTTTAGCATTTTTGCTATCACTCCATTTATTTATTTTGTACAACCCAAGGCATTGATCTAGGCCCATTTTGGTATATTTCATGCCACTGTTTTACCGCCTAATGCGATCATATTAAAAACAATTAACTTTTTCACAAACTACTGTAGTCAATTCTGTAGTGTAGGGAACCCTCTTCACTCACCTCCCTGACCCCCCTCAACAGCTCTCAAAGCCTCCCCCTCCTACTACTCGCATATATATATATATATATATATATATATATATATATATATATTTTTTTTTTCCTTCTGTAGAAGTAGGGCCCCAGCCCTCCCTCTCCCCTGATGTAATGTTTTTTTTCTATACATCGTAGTGAACCGCGCACTCCCTCCTCGCTAGGACGATCAACCCATCTTCCTTCTTCCCTCCCACTTGCAACCAACAATCATTATAGAGAGCGACACAGACAGCGTCACTCTCTGTAAGGATTGGCAATCTGCCTTTATATAGTAAGGGAGCATGATCAGCGCTCCCTTAATATATGAAGGCAGATGCCTTCTCCGCTGTCTAAGCGAACAGCGGGGATCGCACCATGTAGCAAAGTGTTGGACGTAGGCATTAAGACAACACAGTACACTGGACAAAGTATTTTGTGAGGTAGTACCTACATCCAAATGGCACAAGGGTTTAAAATTCAAAGTACTATTGCACTGTCTTACTATGCAATTCTGCTGTAGTTAATCTTCCTTTAAACTATGTATCCAGCCTCTGCCTGCTGCCATATGAGCTATGTGTTTAGGCCTCTGCCAGCTGCCATTTGAACGATGTCCAGATCTACTGTAAAATGTACATCCTCTGACTCCTACCAGTTGAACTATAAGTGCAGCCTTTGAGTGTTGTGGTTTCATCTCATGTTGCAGCCATGTGAAGAAAAAAGTCTCCCTTTTAATGTTTATATAATAGGTGTATAATATTTATTATATAAAATATATTATACATACACACTAGATGCATAAATTTGCATATTACAAGTTAAAAAGTGGGCCGGTTTTTCCCAATAGTAGGAAACTAATAGTAGGATATTTTTTAAACCTGTGTGTTATATAAATACATTTTAGATAGATTGCAGCGGCGAGTTGTGCATGTGCCTCGGTAGGTCATAAAAGGTAGGTCAGAAACTGTAGGAGTGTAGCGGACAGACCTCCCATCCTGTGAAATCACGCAAGACAATTGGTGGGTATTTACATCTCACTAACAAACCCTGCCTGCTCTAGCAGAACTATACTGTTGACATGAGGGATAACTAGCAAAGAATCCATATACCCAAGCACATCATAAGGGGATGAGTAATTGAATATAAATGAATGTGCCTGGTAGATTATGTGAACATTGTACATAACAGCTTATGACATTCTATACCTTTTTATGTAATATGTTCTGTGTAAGATTACTTGAAACATAAAAGTGCCAGTATTACTTGACTAAGATATACATAATTACACAAACATTGTACATTAATGTGCACAAAATTAATCATATCCATCTCATGTATAAGAAATTCAATGCAAGTCAAAAAGGTTCACACTTTTATTGATATTAAGACATGGAGTACAAAGGAATCGTTACAAAAACAGCCTAATTTCTGAAGAAGGCAGATCACAGTGCAAAAAACACAACATTTGCTCCATTCATTAAAAAAAGCATTTTAAATTTTCAGTTTCTCCTGTATTACTAAACATGAGTATAAAAAAGGTACTTTTAGAAGATAGGAACATCTGTGGGCAGTTCCCAGAGGCTGACAGAGTCTATAACCAAACCTACAGAGGTGTGTGGAACAGATGAAGTGACTGTAGGCTTAGGTGTTTATGGTGACATAAGGGCATGCAATACTGTGTACGCACTCCCAGGTGAGGTTATCATGCATCTGCCCAGTCATGGGTTTATTATCTTACAATATTTACACCACTAATAACCCAGCCTCTGTCTGCAGCGCTGTGAACAAGATCATATAAAGCTGTAGCAATTCCATTAGTGTCATGAATGTTACCTGTTCTTTTTACCAGCTCTCTGATTCCTTCAAAATATGTTAATACACTGTCCAACAAACTACAGTAATTGTAGGCAAATAGTGTACCAGAAGCTATTTTGACTATTTAGCTATTGGACCATAAGCAGCACAAGCAGGATTGGGGGGGAAAAAAAAAGTTTGTCAGTTTTTTTTTTTTTTAAAAAGCATACAGAACCCTACTTGGTTACACTTATTATGGAAATAGCTTTGAATAGTGTTGTAGTTTGTTAGACAGTTAAATTAATTTACAAATTGTAAACATTTGAAGATTGCACAGGCTAAGGTATGCTTTGTTGAGCACACTTTACAGGTACATGGTCTTACAATGCCGTAACGCTGTACCATTTTTAATTGATGTTGTCAAGTAACATTTATAGACACGTTATTTTTTATAGCGCTTTCATTGCTCCAGGTTTAGTTGCATATGTGAATCTTGCCCAATCCTATAGGTCATTTGTAGAAATGAAACTGTGATGCACTTCTGCAAATGGGCTGATTAAATGTGCCACAAATGGACAGGTCTGCTTTAAGTTGCTGGCCTGCAGGCATCACAGGGTTAGTCAAGACAAACTGGTTACTTAAAATGCCACATACTGCAGCCAACTAAAAAGGATATTCTTTTCTATGTACGTCTATTTACAAGGAAATGGCTCAGTTTCCTGACAAGTTCAGGGTGATTGTAAACTGGTTCTTAAAATTAAATACTTAGAGAAAAAATACACATATAAAAAAAGTTTTGACAGTTACAGAAAACATGAATACTAAAACTATTGATTATATGGGGTGTTTGGGACAACCAAATTATAAATGCAAACATATAGGAGATCTAAATCACAACTGTATTTAGGCCTATGAGGACGATGACTAAAAACTTAACCTTCAGAACACAAGTTACTATCTGTAGAACAATGAGATCCCTAGAGAAGCTGAAGCCATATTGTGATTGGCACCATTGTATAAACCACTTGGCTGGCAGAGAGGGCTGCTTCTGGGGTTAAATGTTTGCAGATCTTAACATTCTTCTGTAATGCACACTTTATTCCCATATACCCCCTTTCATACTCCGTGTTTAAGGGGCATTCTAGTTAATACTGAGCTGATGGACATATAAAACAAATCATTTGAAAGCTGAAATTATTTATCTTTGGCCAAAAAAGCAACCTTTTTCTCCTCCACCCCTTTTCAAGGCTCGCTATTTGCTAGTCTGCCCTCTATTGAGCACTGGAGGCAGTTGTGCCTTTGGCTCTCACAAACCATGACTTTTTTTGCCTAAGGCAAGATGTTTCTGCTTTAAAAAGGGACTTGTTTTATGTGCCCTTCAGCTCAATTTTAAATTACATGGAATAAGTTAGCATTAGAAAAGTTGTTTTTACATTTTTAAGTGTAAAATAAAATAATTATGTTTCTACAGCTTTTACATAAAAATGTAATATATAAATAGTGTATTCAATGTAATATAAAAACAGGGAAGTTATGTGTAGAATTCCCATGCACTTGGAAAACTGGCATTCACATACACAAACCTTTAACAAAACTAGTGTTTGACGTCTCTAACTTACTAAAATGCATTCACAGCTACGTATCTTTACCACACTTGTGTAGAGGACCCGCCTCATTTTGTCTTATGTAACAGAATTCTAATCACGCCTACTTGTACCGACGGCACTCGCCTCACTCTTTGCCATTACACATACATTCTTAAAAAGGAGAGTAAAAAAAAAAGTACATTCTAAAATGAGAAAGCATTCTACTAACTCAAAATGTCTTCCCCAAACATAAATATTAGATCTGCATAGATAAAAGGAAAGGGGTTTACTGAATTGGGGCCAAAGGTTCCAATAACACAAATAGAATCCATGGTGCTCCTGTGAGGTTGCAAAGCTATTAAATAGGAATGGCTTTTACAAAACTAATGCTCCATTAAAATCTGTTCTCAGAAATTAGAACCAACGTAGCAAATAAGAGAAACGTTCCAAAACAAGTAATACAGGGATGATTGTTGCTCAGATTTGCCAAGCTAGGAAGAGGAAATTCAAGCTTTAACCCACTGACTGTCAACTGGGGCCGAAAAATATATTAACAATGCATTGTGGCCCTTTTTGGCAGCCAAGGGGTTAAATGTCTGAGCTCCCTTTAAATCATTACAAGATGTGATGTTTCCATCAATCTAAAGTGTGCAAGAGTTTAAAGAGAGATCTGCTATGAAAGTGCTTGTGGTCTGTATTCTATGCACCACGGTACATGGCTGTAACACTGCATGCAAAGGGGACAGTTATTGCAGATACCCACCATAGCAAGTGATCACAGGCGATATTAAAAAGGACACTGTAAGCCTATTTTACTATAGCAGCTAACGCTTCAGGGTTAAAACTAAATAGAGTAAAACAAATAGTTACATTTAATTAAGATAAGCAGCTATTTCCTGCAATGTAATTTACTTTTATCTGGCAGATCTCAAATGGATTACTATTTATTCATTTAAAGGCATACTGCTCCAAAGCTGCTTTTACAGAGTGAAAACAGCCACCTCATGATGTGTGAAGTCATTAGCATAGCTAGTGATCCACCTGCCAGGCCAGTAACCAATCCTTAAGGGGACAAAATGGCTGCCTTGCATTTATTAATATTTACGGAACAGTTCCTTCCCCCCCTTATTGTAAACACTTGCATTTTATTTCAACCCTTAAACATCATATGAAAAGGTAAAATAGACTCGCGGTATCCATTTACAATAATGTTTAGTGCTCTTAAAAATAAAATATATTTTCAGATGATCGTGTGATATTGCACCTATGCATTTATGACCTTGAAAGACATCATAAAATACTTTTTCCAAGGAAATACAAAAGCAGATCCTCTGTAAAACCAAAGCTTATTAGGTCAGTTGTGAATCATGTAACAGAAATGTAAAATGTCCCTCAAAACAGACACCCCAA
Organism: Bombina bombina; assembly: GCF_027579735.1. NCBI lineage: Eukaryota > Metazoa > Chordata > Amphibia > Anura > Bombinatoridae > Bombina > Bombina bombina. The sequence goes on along the minus strand of NC_069499.1, from coordinate 199,405,435 downwards.
TACCACAAACGACTGACGTCTTAAGACTCTCAGTCAAGAGATTAGATTGTCAACAATAAAAGTTAAATTGAAAAAGCATAAACTGAAACAGTTACACCAATAACTTAAAATATAATGCAATACATTAAAAACACTTAAAAGCTTTGTTAAAGAGGTCATAATAAAAAATAAAAAAAAAGCCGTCTGCATCTCTGCTCATAACTGGAAGCAGAACATATTACTGACCCTGAACAAAACAGGACCATGTGAGACGACAAGTGCTGCTGGTGTGAAGAGATTTCTGTAACAGAACCGCAACTGTACCTTGGATGTTACACTAGGACACACCCAAGTACATTTCTTTTAGTGTTTTAATGGAGTCTTTGAAAAGACTTTTTGGCTCACAAGCTTGGCCTATGAAGGTCTCTTCATGAACACTGACGAAGCAACAGAGCACCATTGCATTAAACGATCCACATGAGGCACTCCCATTTATTATTTCTTATCCATCCTCTTCTCTACAGCTTGTAGCAAGAGTTCAGAATATTGCTGCAGCAAGGCAAGAGTCTTGTCGTCACCCAAAGGCCTTTTCTCAGATATTGCGTGTGCGTCTTCTGCTGTAAGCTCCAGTGTTTGTGCAAGTTCCTGCTCATACGGCAATCTGGTATCTTCTATACCGGTGTCGCTCTCTCCATCCTTCAAAGTATCCAGCTCTCGCTTTACCTTACCAAATGTTTCACTCAGAAGATCAGCCATCTTGCAGTTTTCCATGCTTGTTGCTGGCTTGACCATTGTCACCTGCCGGATACAGGATATCACAAAAACATTAGCAGTTATAAACTGCAACAGGAAAAAAATATAATGACTGTGCCTTACTGGAATACATAAACCATTCTCATTGCTTTTATATAAAAAGTGTGCATGCCTACATTGTTTGACACTCAAATTAAATACCTTTATTTTCTTCATTAAACTGTTTTTTTTAATATTAAATTAACTGTTTTGCTTATCTTAAAACAAACAAAAAACTTTAGAGGCTGGGACTAGGTGGTAAAGCTCACTCACAAATGCCCAGAGGCTACTCACTGCTTAGACAGTAAGTGAATTGGTAAAACGTGGCTTGTTGAGTTTTGTGACATCCTCTATAGAATGGCTAAAGCAATGCATGGCAGCAGCACTTTACAGCAGCAGCCGGCAACACTGAAATATGCAGGATATTGCTCTGTAAAGCTCCCTATGTACCACCTAGTTCATTGTATCTTTCCAACATCAAAACAAACAAGATCATTTTTTTAGAAGGCATCCATCATTACAATTTGTATATACTAAAATAAAATAGGATACCTATACCAAGACATTGAAACAATGCATTTTTAAGCAGAGAGTACTAAATCTCAGCTGATAAGGATTAGAAACAGCACTGAAGAAATGGCCTAACGGTAGTTGTGAATAAAACAAAATTTATGCCTACCTGATAAATTTATTTATTTCCGGATACAGTGAGTCCACGGAATCATCAATTACTGTTGGGAATATCACTCCTGGCCAGCAGTAGGAGGCAAAGAGCACCACAACAAAGCTGCTAAATGTCACTTCCCTTCCCACAATCCCCAGTCATTCGACCAAAGGAAAATGGAGAAAAAGGAAATAGCACAAGGTGTAGAGGTTCCTGAGGTAAAATTTAAAAATAACTGTCTTAAAATAAAGGGTGGGTCGTGGACTCACTGTATCCGGAAATACATTTATCAGGTAAGCATACATTTTGTTTTCTTTCCTAAGATACGGTGAGCCCACTAAATAATCACTTACTGTTGGGAACCAATGCCCAAGCTAGGACACCGATGGCTAGGGAGGGACAAGACAGGTAACCTAAACAGAAGGCACCACCGCTTGAAGAACCTTTCACCCAAAAGAACCTCAGCCGAGGCAAAATAATCAAATTTGAAAAATTTGGATAGGGTAAGCAGAGAAGACCAAGTTGCAACCTTACAAAACCGTTCCAGAGAAGCGTAATTTTTGAAAACCCAAGAAACAGAGACAACCCTAGTGGAATGAGATGTAACTCTCTCAGGAGACTGTTACCCAGCAGTCTCATAAGCAAAACCAATTATACTTCTCAACCAGAGAGAAAGAAGTAGCAGAAGCTTTCTAACCTTTACGTTTCCCAGAGAAACAAACACACAGGGCAGAAGACTAGAGAAAATCCTTAATCGCCTGAAAATAAAATATTAAAGCACGCACAACCTCTAAGTTGTGCAATAAACGATCAACAATTTCCTGATTAAAAATTTATGTCCGAAACCACTTAAGGAAGGAACCTTAGTATGAAGAACCGCCTCATCGGCATGAAAGATAAGATAAGGCAAAACCATACTGCAAAGCTGAGAGTTCTGACACTCTCCGAGCAGAAGAGATAGCAATAAGAAACAAAACCTTCCAAGATAACAACTTAATATCTATGGAATGCAATGGCTCAAACGGAGCTTGTTGCAAAACTTTAAGAAAAAAAAGTTATGGCTCCCAGGAGGAGCAACAGATTTAAACACAGGCATAAAACTGACCAAGGCCTGACAAAAAGAATGCATATCTGGCACGTCGGCCAGACGCTTATGCAGCAATAAAGATAATGCAGAAATCTGACCCATCAGAGAACTGACTGACAAAACCTTTCTCCAGACCTTCCTGCAGAAAGGACAAAATTCTAAGAATCATGACCCTAAATATATTTACGCCATATCTTATGGAAAATCTTCTCGTAACAGGCTTGCAAGCCTGAATCATAGTCTCAATGACTGACTCAGAAAAACCACGCTTAGACAGAACTAAGCGTTCAATCTCCAAGCAGTCAGCTTCAGAGAAACGAAATGTGGATGAAAGAAGGGATCCTGAATCAGAAGGTCCTTCCTCAGAGAAAGTCTCCAAGGTAGAAGAGATGACATCTCCACTAGGTCTGCATACCAGATCCTGCGAGGCCACGCAGGGACTTTTAGAATTACTGACGCTCTTCTCCTGTTTGAAATGAGCAATGTCTCATGGAAGGAGAGCAAACAAAAGAAACAGGTATACCAGCCTGAAATCCCAAGGAACCCCCAGAGCATCTATCAGAGCGGCCCGAAGATCTCTTGACTTCGAATTGTACCTTGGCAGCTTGGCATTTTGCCGAGACACCATCAGATCATCAACACCGGCACCCATTAGAGGGTTAAGTCAGATGGAGTTCCCACTCCTCAGAATGAAAAATCTGTCTGCTCAGGAAATCCGCTTCCCAGTTGTTCCTGGGACGTGGATGGCAGATAGACAACAATTGTGAGCTTCTGCCCACTGAACAATCCAAGTCACCTCCTACATGGCTAAGGAACTCCGAGTTCCTCCCTAGTGGTTGATGTAAACCATTGAGGTGAAATAGTCAGATTAGAACCAAGCTAAGGACTACTGAGGCCAAGTCATCAGAGCATTGAAAATCGCTCTCAACTTCAAAATGTTTAAGTGGGGAGCAGACACTTTCGAGTCCATAATCCCTGAGCCTTAAACAAGACCCAGACTACTTCCCAGCCCAGCAGGTAGGCTCCCGTGGTCACATCACCCAGGAATGTCTCTAGAAGCACGCGCTCCAAGACATACTCCTGAAACTTTTTATAGAACATGGTAAAGGGAAGGATGTCCATGGTTAACCCTCAGACCAATTCCCTTCATACATAGAATCACTGAAAAGTGACGATAAAAACAACTGCAGCTAGGTCCAAACTCCCAACCTTCTGGTTGCAAAATGGCTATATACCAGACCACAAGAGCCTTGCTGTTGACCGGACATAAGACTGCAAAGAAAGGAAAAGGAATAAATCCTTGATTATCTGACCTCTGTTAAAAATCTTCTCCTAGATAGAGAATCTATTAAGGTCCCCAAATAATCACCCTTGTAGATGGAACAAGGGAACTCTTCTCCAGATCATTTTTCCCATCCATGGGAAAGTAGATAGGACCAGATCTCTAGAAAGAGTGTTTGCTCGAAGTAAGGATGACACCTGAACCATATGTTGTCCAGAAAAACACCCTTGCAATACCCCAAGACCTAAAAGTCTGTCTAGGATGACGAAAACTCAGAAACTTGAGAAGATCCCAAAACCTATCTATGTTCGATATGAACAGGCCCTCTTAAAACAAAGGAGAAAGGATACTACTTTGAAGGTCAGACTCTGAGTTACTTGAGGTAATTACCTAGATCCCGTTCCCAAACTGGGACTGGAACTATTACTCCCAGAGAGGAAGATTCTGAACCCTGTTCAAGGAATGCCTCTCATCATATCTGGATTGCTTATACTCTAAAAGGCATGACTGACCATGGAGAAAGAGGAAAAAAAAAACAACAACTTTCCTTTAGTATTACTCTCTTGATGTGAGGTAAAACCCTTTTTGTACCCTTAAAGGTAGAGAATAATTCTGCTAGACCAAGTCCAAACAAGGTCTAATCCTTAAAAGGAGACGCCCGAAGCGTGGATTTGGAGGAAACAAAGTAATGAACCTGCAACTGCAGAACTATAAAGCCTAGGTTGTACCACTAAACCACAGGTAGGCTTCTCAGCTGACCGAGAATTCAGCCACAATGCCCGGTGGCTAGTACAGCAAGTCTAATAAAGATAAGACATTGCTCTAAATGAGCAATCAAACCTCCAGCTTCTTATCCATGGATCCGTAAAGGTTTAGCTACCCACCATAGGGATAAAAATTCTCTGAGCCGTAGTAGAAAAGCTCCCTCCTACTTCTACTTAGGGCATTGTGCATTTTAATGGGGTCAACAACAGAAAAATTCATTAAAGGACGGGAGAAAGGGAGAAAGGTATCCCCTTCTACACCTGTGAAAACTTCCATAGCACGTCTCGAAACATTTCCGCAAAGGAAGGATCATCATATAAATGATCAAGTTTACAAAACTTCCAAGGGATATCAATGTCGTCCAAATAGCTAACACCTCCTTTAACAGTACACTAGGTATGCAAGCATACATCGGAAGGAGACGAATTCAGCATCAGATAAAGGAATTATACTGTCCAAATCTAAGATTTCACTCGCAGAAACTACCTGCGAATCTTCCTGACCAGAGGAGAGAGAGAGAAACGCCTGCGTAGCAGAAAATGGAGCAGAAACCATACTATCTGAACTTTAAATGTACTCTTGCATTTTCCTGTAGTAAACGAAAGACAGACAAAGCTGCAGATATTTCAGAGGATACCTGTGCTGCAAAAGCTGTAAGCAAATACACTCCTCCAGGAGAATGAGAGGTACTGCAGGGCACTGCATGTGACACCATAGAGGCTTGGGAGATGTAAGTAGAAAGCTGTGGCATTGCCTGAACAGCATCATCCTGGGATACATAAGGCTCAGATTTATCTGTACAAGTTGCTAAAAAAGCAGCACAGGAAAACAGACATTTGTAAACTGTCTAAACTTATCCTTAGAGTCGAAAAGCTCCAACAAGAACATCTTAATTTAAAAGAGATATTCTAAACATTAGAGACAGAAGAGATTATTAAAAATCATTTGTTCCTCAAGCCATAAACAATTGTTCCTAGGAGCAGACCACTGTTCCAACCCAAACCATAAATCACTTATTCAAGAAAATATGTAATGAAATAAAATTTTAGACTTAAAGATTTAATGGAACATAAATATAAAATGAATATTTTGTGCTAAAAACGCTAACATTCACCTGCAAATAAATATACTGAAACAGTATAATTATCATATTGCAAACAGAGAATAACTTGTAATGGGACATAGACACTAAAATCTATTTTCCATTAAACATTCGGCTGCAGTTTATTTATTCAAGTGGACGGAACAATAACTTTCAAATGGGACATAATGATACAGCATCTATTTCCCAATAACATCTGTCTTGTAGCAACAACAACTCCGCTCAGTACTCAGCCTGAGAACGAGGCAGAGGTACGCATCCAGACCCAGCAACTAAAAATGGCGCCGCTCCAACTCTGGCCAAAAATCGGCACGGAATGAAATGTTTCACTCCGACTAAGTCACATTCGCTAAAAAAAGCAGGACCCAGTTTTCCTCTAATACATGAGGAGTTCCTGCAGACAAAGAAGAAAACAAATTATGCTTACCTGATAATTTTCTTTTTTTCAGATGGAAAGAGTCCACAGCTCAATTCATTACTTTTGGGAAAAAGAACCTAGCCACCAGGAGGAGGCAAAGACACCCCAGCCAAAGGCTTAAATACTCCTCCCACTTCTCTTATCCCCTAGTCATTCTGCCAAGGAACAAGGAACAGTAGAAGAAATATCAAGGTTAAATGTGCCAGAAGAACAAAAATAACAGACGCCCCACATAAAAAATACGGTTGGGGAGCTGTGGACTCTTTCCATCTGAAGAAAAGAAAATGATCAGGTAAGCATAAATTATGCTTTTCTTCATAAATGGAAAAAGTTCACAGCTGCATTCATTACTTTTAGGAAAACAATACCCAAGCTATAGAGGACACTAAATGCGAAAACGGGAGGGTACAATAGACGACCCAAGCTGAGGGCACCGAGCCTGAAACCACTACCCAATAAAAATCTGCTCCTTCCGAAGCCGATAAGACATTAAGAAAAGAAAGACCCCCAAGGACAATGACCAGCAGATAGTCCAGAAGCCTGACTAGAGACTGGAAGACGGACTCAACTCTCCTCCAGGAGACACCATCGCCCAGTAATGAGTCCCCAACCACACACCCCTTACTAGTGAAAGGGATCAGCAGCCGAAAAACCCTAAAAAAGGGAAAGGACAAGGAAGAACCACAGGGATTCCCGGAAATACCCTATAAGGTAACAACAAAAATGCAAAAAAAGAAAAACCTCAAGGAGCGAGTCAAGCTCACAGAGACCGAAATATGACGGCAACGCCCGGACCAGACAGAAACCACAAGGCTTTAGGACCAAGGAACAAAAACAGAGAAAAAAAATCTCCCAAACACCATGCAACTGCACCCAAGATACAACTGAAGCCAGAGTCCTCAAATTGCCAAAAAAACATAGAATACACAAGTATTCAGAAACACGTGTAGCGGACCTAGTAGGAAAAACCCAGAGTCGAGAACACACTGCTTTTATTAGGATGACACCTAAGAAAACCTTTGCCAAGAAAGCAGCTGAACCAAGATATCAGCCTGCTAAACCACCGAACGGTGTGCACACTCCAGGCAAATCCAGGGCACCAAGTCTGTTCCAGAACTCTAACAGGGAGAAACAGAACCTCAAAGAAGCTCACTGTGTCTCCAAGACCCGAGGATGAGCAACAGATTTCAGATCCTGCTCTCACTCGGGACAGAGACAGGAAGATTTGGAAAAAAGGAAACCAGGGGATTACAGAAGAATCCCAACACTAGTCCTACCAGCCCAAAAGCTCCACCCGAGACACAGGTGAACAGGGCCATAGGACCCAAAGAGGGCTAGCATGAACTCACAACAGCCTCAACATGGAGCCAACAGCCCCATCGATGGAACAGAACAAACCAAGAAAGCAGACCTCTCTCCTAACGGGATAAAAAAAAAACAATTTATAAAAGAACTTACCTGATAAATTCATTTATTTCATATTGGCAAGAGTCCATGAGCTAGTGACGTATGGGATATACAATCCTACCAGGAGGGGCAAAGTTTCCCAAACCTCAAAATGACTATAAATACACCCCTCACCACACCCACAATTCAGTTTAACGAGTAGTGGGGTGATAAAGAAAGGAATAAAAAGCATCATCAAAGGAATTTGGAAATAATTGTGCTTTATACAAAAAATCATAACCACCATAAAAAGGGTGGTTGTCATGGACTCTTGCCAATATGAAAGAAATGAATTTATCAGGTAAGTTCTTACATAAATTATGCTTTCCTTCATGTAATTGGCAAGAGTCCATGAGCTAGTGACGTATGAGATAGTAATACCCAAGATGTGGAACTCCACAGAAGTCACTAGAGAGGGATAAAATAATAACAGCCATTTACAGCTGAAAAAGTTTATCCACAACCCAAAACATAAGTTTATTCTCATAAATGAAAAGAAAAAACTTAAACATAAGCAGAGGAATCAAACTGAAACAGCTGCCTGAAAAACTTTTCTACCAAAAACTGCTTCAGAAGAAGCAAATACATCAAAACGGTAGAATTTAGTAAATGTATGCAAAGACCACTAAGTTGCTGCTTTGCAAATCTGATCAACTGAAGCTTCATTCTTAAAAGCCCACAAAGTGGAGACTGATCTAGTAGAATGAGCTGTAATTATCTGAGGTGGGGCCTGACCCGACTCCAAATAAGCCTGATGAATCAAAAGCTTTAACCAAGATGCCAAGGAAATGGCAGAAGCCTTCTGACCTTTACTAGAACCAGAAAAGTTGACAAATAAACTAGAAGCCTTCCTGAACTCTTTAGTAGCTTCAACATAATATTTCAAAGCTCTTACCACATCCAAAGAATGTAAGGATCTCTCCAAAGAATTCTTAGGATTAGGAGACAAAGAGGGAAAAACAATTTCTCTATTAATGTCGATAAAATTCACAACCTTAGGTAGGAATTTAAATGAAGTCAGCAAAACTGCCTTATCCCGATGGAAAATCAAAAAAGGAGATTCACAAGAAAGAGCAGATAATTCGGAAACTCTTCTAGCAGAAGAGATGGCCAAAAGGAACAACACTTTCCAAGAAAGTAGTTTAATGTCCAAAGAATACATAGGCTCAAACGGAGGATCCTCTAAAGCCTTCAAAACCAAATTAAGACTCCAAGGAGGAGAGATTGATTTAATGACAGGCTTGATACAGACCAAAGCCTGTACAAAACAGTGAATATCAGGAAGCTTCGCAATCTTTCTGTGAAATAAAACAGAAAGAGCAGAGATGTGTCCCTTCAAGGAACTTGCAGACAAACCCTTATCCAAACCATCCTGAAGAAACACTAAAATTCTAGGAATTCTAAAAGAATGCCAGGAGAATTTATGAGAAGAACACCATGAAATAGAAGTCTTTCAAACTCGATAATAAATCTTCCTAGAAACAGATTTACGAGCCTGTAACATAGTATTAATTACTGAGTCAGAGAAACCTCTATGACTAAGCACTAGGCGTTCAATTTCCATACCTTCAAATTTAATGATTTGAGATCCTGATGGAAAAACGGACCTTGAGACAGAAGGTCTGGTCTTAAAGGAAGTGGCAAAGGTTGGCAACTAGACATCCAAACAAGATCCGCATACCAAAAACTGTGTGAGGCCATGCTGGAGCTACCAGCAACACAAACGATTGTTCCATGATGATCTTGGAGATCACTCTTGGAAGAAGAACTAGAGGCGGGAAAATATAAGCAGGTTGGTAACACCAAGGAACTGCCAACGCATCCATCGCCTCCGCCTGAGGATCCCTGGACCTGGACAGGTACCTGGGAAGTTTCTTGTTTAGATGGGAAGCCATCAGATTTATTTCTGGAAGACCCCACATCTGAACAATCTGAGGAAACACATCTGGATGGAGTGACCACTCCCCCGGATGCAAAGTCTGAAGGCGGAGATAATCCACTTCCCAATTGTCTACACCTGGAATATGAACCGCAGAAATTAGACAGGAGCTGGATTCCGCCCAAGAAAGTATCCAAGATACTTCTTTCATAGCTTGGGGACTGAGTCCCACCCTGATGATTGACATATGCCACAGTTGTGATATTGTCTGTCTGAAAACAAATAAACGGTTCTCTTTTCAACAGAGGCCAAACCTGAAGAGCCGTGAGAATAGCACAGAGTTCTAAAATATTGATTGGTAACCTCGCCTCTTGAGATTTCCAAACCCCTTGTGCTGTCAGAGATCCCCAGAAAGCTCCCCAACCTGAAAGACTTGCATCTGTTGTGATCACAGTCCAGGTTGGACGAGCAAAAGAGGCCCCTTGAACTATACGATGGTGATCTAACCACCAAGTCAGAGAGAGTCGAACATTGGGATTTAATGATATTAATTGTGATATCTTTGTATAATCCCTGCACCATTGGTTCAGCATACAAAGCTGGAGAGGTCTCATATGAAAACGAGCAAAGGGGATCGCGTCCGATGCTGCAGTCATGAGACCTAAAACATCCATGCACATAGCTACTGAAGGGAATGATTGAGACTGAAGATTCCGACAAGCTGAAACCAATTTTAATCATCTCTTGTCTGTTAGAGACAGAATCATGGACACTGAATCTATCTGGAAACCTAAAAAGGTGAACCTTGTCTGAGTAATCAAAGAACCTTTTGGTAAATTGATCCTCCAACCATGTCTTTGAAGAAACAACACTAGTTGATTCATGTGAGATTCTGCAGAATGTAAAGACTGAGCTAGTACCAAGATATCGTCCAAATAAGGCAACAACGCAATACCCCGTTCTCCGATTACAGAGAGTAGGGCACCGAGAACCTTTGAAAAGATTCTTGGAGCTGTCGCTAGGCCAAATGGAAGAGCGACAAATTGGTAATGCTTGTCTAGAAAAGAGAATCTCAGAAACTGATAGTGGTCTGGATGAATCGGAATATGAAGATATGCATCCTGTAAGTCTATTGTGGACATATAATACCCTTGCTGAACAAAAGGCACAATAGTCCTTATAGTCACAATTTTGAAAGTTGGCACTCTTACAAAACTATTAAAAATTTTCAGATCCAGAACTTGGCTGAATGAATTTTCTTTCTTTGGGACAATGAATAGATTTGAATAAAACCCCAGACCCTGTTCCTGAAACGGAACTGGTATGATTACCCCTGAAAGCTCCAGGTCTGAAACACACTTCAGAAAAGCCTGAGCCTCTACTGGATTTGCTGGGATGGGTGAGAGAAACAATCTTCTCACAGGAGGTCTTACTTTGAATCCTATTCGGTACCCTTGAGAGACAATACTCTGAATCCATTGATTTTGGACAGAATCTGCCCAAATGTCTTGGAAGAATCTTAATCTGCCCCCTACCAGCTGAGCTGGAATGAGGGCCGCACATTGATGCAGACTTGGGGGCTGGCTTTGGTTTCTTAAATGATTTGGATTTACTCCAACTTGAAGGTTTCCAATTGGAACCAGATTCTTTGGGGGAAGGATTAGGTTTCTGTTCCTTATTTTGTCGAAAGGAACGAAAACGGTTAGAAACTTTAGATTTACCCTTAGGGCTTTTATCCTGAGGCAAAAAACTCCTTTCCCCCCAGTGACAGTAGAAATAATAAAATCCAACTGAGAACCAAATAAATTACCTTGGAAATTGATGCAGCTGCAACATCAGCCATAGAAATGGCAGGCCTGAGAAGAGCGCCAGAATATAAATAAGCTTTCCTTAGATAAGATTCAAGCTTCCCATCTAAAGGGTCCTTAAAAGGAAGTACTATCTTCCATACGAATAGAAGTACGTTTAGCAAGAGTAGAAATAGCCCCATCAACTTTGGGGAACTTTTCCCAAAACTCCAATCTAACTGCTAGCAAAGCATACAATTTTTTTAAACCTTGAAGAAGGGATAAAAGAAGTACCAGGCCTATTCCATTCCTTAGAAATCATATCAGAAATAGCATCAGGAACTGGAAAAACCTCTGGAGTAACCACAGGAGGTTTATAAACAGAATTTAAACATTTACTAGTTTTAATATCAAGAGGACTAGTTTCCTCAATATCCAATGTAATTAACACCTCTTAACAAGGAACAAATATACTCCATTTTAAATAAATAAGTAGATTTGTCAGTGTCAATATCTGAAGAAGGATCTTCTGAATCAGATAGATCCTCATCAGAGGAGGATAATTCAGTATGTTGTCGGTCATTTGAAATTTCATCAACTTTATGAGAAGTTTTAAAAGACCTTACGTTTATTAGAAGGCAGGAGACAAAGCCTTCTGAATTGCATCAGCAATAAAATCTTTTATATTCACAGGGATATCATGTACATTAGATGTTGAAGGAACAACAGGCATTGTACCATTACTGATGGATACATTCTCTGCATTTAAAAGCTTATCATGACAACTATTACATACCACAGCTTGAGATATAATCTCCACAAATTTACAACAGATTCACTTAGCTTTGGTAGAACTGTTATCAAGCAACAGGGTTCCAACAGTGGTTTCTGAGACAGGATCAGATTGAGACATCTTGCAAATGTAAGAGAAAAAAACAACATATAAAGCATAATTATCAATTTCCTTATATTGCAGTTTCAGGAATGGGAAAAAATGCAAACAGCATAGCCCTCTGACATAGAAAAAGGCAAGAGGCATATAGGAATGGGATTTTAAATAATGAAATTATTTGGCACCAAGTGACGCACAATGCAAAATGATTTTTTTTGGCGCTAACAGCCACAAATGAGACACAAACGTCATTGCAGACGCAACCTTGTGCAAGGAAACTCGGCGTCAACTAAGACGCCGGAAATGATGAGTTTGCGTCATCGGATGTACCTTCGCGCCAAAACATTTCTTGCGCCAAAAATGACGCAACAAACATCGGCATTTTGCGACCTCGCAAGCCTAATTTTGGCCGCAAAAATTTAATGAAAAAGCATTCAATTTAAAAAAAAAAAAGACTATACCCTAGGTAAGAAAAATATTTTCCTAAATATGTTTTTTTTCTCAAATATGAAACTGATAGTCTGCAAAAGGAAATGTACATAAACCTGACTCATTGCAAATATAAGTCCAATACATATATTTAGAACTTTATATTAATACATAAAATGCCAAACCATAGCTGAGAGTGTCTTAAGTAATGAAAACATACTTACCGAAAGACACCCATCCACATATAGCAGATAGCCAAACCAGTATTGAAACGGTTATCAGTAGAGGTAATGGAAATATGAGAGATGAATCTCTACGACCGATAACAGAGAACCTACGAAAAAGATTTTCCACGAAGAAAACCATAGAATTCAGTAGGTGATACTCCCTTCACATCCCTCTGACATTCACTGTACTCAGAGGAATCGGGCTTCAAAATGCTGAGAAGCGCATATCAACGTAGAAAATCAAGCACAAACTTACTTCATCACCTCCATAGGAGGCAAAGTTTGTAAAACTGAATTGTGGGTGTGGTGAGGGGTGTATTTATAGGCATTTTGAGGTTTGGGAATCTTTGCCCCTCCTGGTAGGATTGTATATCCCATAGACTAATTGGACTGCCAATTACATGAAAGAAACATCTGTTCCAACCACCTGTACACGGGACAGGCCAAGGAAAAGAAGCCCACTTCCATAAGGAGAAGAACTAGCTCTTCGAAGAAGTAGAGCACATGCTAAGGGATGGTGCACATGTCTACAAGCCATAGATTGAACTGGAAAAAATCTAGCAGACGTCACTAATGAACAAGGCAGAACCCCCCAGGGTGGGAACCCATATCAGTCAAAAGCAAGGCAAGCACCAAGGAGCAAAAGCGCTCAGAAAACCTGGCCAAGCTGCAAGCAGCTCAACTAGCCAGACCAGAAACCATAGCTCTTGTTCCCTGGAAAATCATAGCGTCCCGAGCCAGCCCTAGGGATCATAACAGTCTGGTAACATCCCGCAGCAGGATCCAACGAGTGAACCGAACACTACACCAACCAGAAGATCCATGACATAGGCCCAAGCCCCAAAATTGTTTAAAACAACACCACCCCAGGGAGCCTAATACCCCGTCTGATATAAGAAACAGACCAATAGGGGAACAGGCTATCCCGGAGAACAGGAAAAAAAAAGTCCCAACCCAAAAGGAAGAGACCACCCCCACAGAGCCGTCCAAGACTCAAGAGCCCAACAGGCATCCAAACAACCCACAGACTGCCAAGATCAAGCGGATATCGTCTAACGCACTTAGTGTGCCCAGACGGACTACCATCCAAGTACTGTCCAGACCTGGCCCTGCTTAGCTTCCAGGATAAGACAGAACTGATGCATACAGGATAGACAGTGGTGATAGCCTTGAGGACAGTCACCCGAACAAACAAAGGCTAGACTCCATAGCACCTCAGAGTACAAAACCAGAGGACAATACCCCTAAAAAGGAATGGAGTGCATCCTAACCCCGGGAAGAACCCCAAAACGGAGCCCAGATAAGGAAACTCGCCCATCGTCCCTAATAGGGAGCAAACATCTCCTGAAGGGGGAAAACCCAGGCCCCCCAAAGGGCGGCCTATCCCACAAGGAGAAATGGACAGAGTCCAAAAAAAGGTCTCAATCCAAAGGAAGAAATCACAAAAGGAAACAAGTCCAAAAGGACAATTCCCAGAGCCCAAAAGGCAGAACCGCCCGACCGGCGGTAAGGAGGAGCTAAACCCTTCAAACTCCCAACCCCACGGGAAAAGGGATACTCTAAGTCCCGAGATATCGGAAACAAAGAGTGACGCAGCAGAATTTGACAACCACTCAAAAGGCTAATGGGGACTGTCAATCATCCATGCCTCATGGACCCATGCGGCTTAGCTGAAACTTGTAAAAACAAGCAACAGAAATAAAGGTAAGCACTCAGCGCCAAGCAGAATAGGCGCCACGTGTATGAACAATCCACGAGACAGAAGATCTGAGCCCAAGTAGGACCAACCTGCAACCAGGGCCATAACTGTCAGGTCGCCTAACTTGACCCTTAGAGAGGGAGAAAAAGTAACAGACAACATAGGACTAAATGTGTACCTTTAACAACTTCTGCAGAAGTAAACAGTGAGTATCGATCCCAGATAAATTTCCAGAAGGAAACACATAATCAGAATATAAAATCATCCTAACCGGATTAAATAAAAGAAAGGCAACCCTCAGGTTAATGCCCAAGAAGAAATGGACAAACCGCAGGACCAGCCCAACGGAACCCTGTTCTTCCAAACAAAAATGGGAAGGATCTCAAGAAACAGGACTTTAGGGAGATTACTTCATCCCCTTTCGTCTAATGAGGTGAGCCATTCGAAGAAGACTGAGGATTCCTGCAACCATTAAGGATAGGATCCCCTAGCAACTCAAAAACGTGCCTGAGAAGAACTCTAAGGTGCACTAGTCTGTAACGAAAGGCACAACACTCAGGGACAGTTACACCCGCAGGAAACTGCACAGGCCCTCCCATGGCCAGGAGACCTGGGATAAAAGGGCACAAGCACAATTGCAAATAAACATCTGGACTTTACAGACGTGCAATCGCCAAGAGTATGTGAAAGCAGAAACTTGCTGTAACTTCCTGGGGGAACAATCCACCCGCCAAGGAGGTAGATTCAGGAGTAATTTGAGGAAGCACTTCTTTACAGAAAGAGTGATTGATTTATGGAATAAACTTCCTCAAGAGGTAGTAGCAACAAACACTGTGGGGGACTTTAAAAATGCATGGGACAAGCATAGGGCTATCCTACGAACTAGATAAGTTTATACTGTTAGGTAAGGTGGGGCAGACTTGCTGGGCCTATGGCTCTTATCTGCCGTCAATATCTATGTTTCTATGTTTCTATGTTTCTATAAACATAATCTGGGTTACCCACGTGTGTAATAGTAAGGAGCGGTAGGGAACTCGCCTCTCTGTGGACAGGACTCCCAGAAGTGGATGCCTCAGCTGCAGTACCTTGATTCCCCCAGCCCGAGGAACAAGGCGCTCTAATACGGCATATGGAACATAACTGACTGACAAGTGCCAACGGGGCCAATTCACATTCCTCGCAAGACGAAGAAACTGAATCCAAAATGTGAACAATCTCAACATCAGAATCCTCCATAAATTGATAAGGAATACAAAAAACTGGACTATATAATAAAGAATTTAAACTGCACCTGACACCCACAATGGCCGGGGCACTCACCACCTCCTAGGAACCAGACACCCGTGGACCAGAAAATCTCTGTCACCACAGTCAGGAATGCGGAAATGGGAAACTAGACGTAAGCACGCCCGGTCACAAGGTGAACCGTACAGTTAAAAAAAAAGCGCGCCCAACCACAAGGTCGCGTCACTTACAAGGCCGTTATGTTCCAAAGCCATGAGCCTCAGTATCACTACATAAAACCCTGTTCAACAATTACTCTCAGACGATATTAACCCTTGATTCTAAGATATAAAAGGAGTCCCACTGAGACCATATAGTTTAGTAAATCCTGACCGGAAAACTGTGTTAAAGTACATTCATGAAGAAGTAAATTAAACGATCTTACCGCAATCTAGGCCATGGAAACAGGAACACAGCCCTTCAAGTGTGACAAATAGTAGCATCGCCTCCGCCATGGACTTGAGAGAAGAAGCAGGCAGCAAAGCGAAGGTCGACAACGCCAATTGCTTATGGAGCCGTTAAAAAGAGTCGGGATAGTTTCGCAGAAAGACTCTTCCTGCATCTCCAGACTAACTTTCATCCAGGTTCTCACTGAGAGACTGACAGGATTACTTAAAACTCCTGTCCCATGTTGAAGAGTACTATCCTCCATAAGAGACAAAACAAATTATTCTGACACTTCTCTGCCAATCTCCTGGGACAAAAGGCAAAGAAAGACTGGGGGATAAGGGAAGTGGGAGGAGTATTTAAGCCTTTGGCTGAGGTGTCTTTGCCTCCTCCTGGTGGCCAGTTTTGTTTTCCCAAAAGTAATGAATGCAGCTGTGGACTCTTTATTTATGAAGAAAATCAACAATGGGACCATAGCGCTTGAGAAAAACGGAACCTGTGCAGCCCCATAGGAAAGGCGCCAACTATGAGAGGATAGCACGCTCCTAACAGTCCCCGCAAAGTACACTATAAAAACAAAATGGGACCTAGAGGGGCTGCAGATTTGAAGACAAACTCTAAAATTCTAGATGACTAGAACCTCGCCAAGAGCATATTTAATAAAAATTAGATCAGAGCCCCCATAGGTGGTTAACCTCTTTATTGCAGTGAAGGTGAATAACCCCTAAGTCTCCCTAATCACATGCAATAAAACTGCTTGCCCACTGACTTAATATCCTTCATAAAAGGAACTTGTCCCACATAAAAAACAGAGGGTCATTAACCCCTTCAGTGTCAGCCTCCTAGCCCCAGAAGACAAAAAGGCACTTACCTGCATTCTAGCCATCCGACAGGAGAAAAACTTACACGGCGTGAGAGGATGCCACTCCTCACAGAGGCCTGTAAACAGAGAAAGAACAGAGTAAACCTACTCAGGGGCTTTCTATACTCTGGGCAGCAAATATGTTAGGAAAACACAGCAAGGCCCACCTTACAAGTTAACTGCTTTAAAGCCACCACTGTCCTACTGAAGAGACCAACGTGGAGTACAGCCAGACCCAATCCTGAAGGACAGATCTGAGTAAACCTACTCTGTCTAAAAATAATAAAATCTTGCTTGAAGTAAAAGTAAATCCAATTTTCTTCAGACACCAAAACTTTACTTCCTCTATGCACCAAGGCACAAGAGAATGACTGGGGATTGTGGGAAGGGAAGTGACATTTAGCAGTTTTGCTGTGGTGCTCTTTGCCTCCTCCTGCTGGCCAGGAGTGATATTCCCAGCAATAATTGATGATTTTGTAGACTCACCGCAACTATGGGTCTTTGTGGAAGGTAAAATGCCCAATAAGCTAGGATAGGTAATTCTAATATGGAATGCTCTAATGAATTAAATTGCATATTTGCATTAGAAAATTTGTAAAAAGAAAAATTCCAACATACAAATCTATTGCTGAATGAACATATACAAAACCCAAGAGGACTATTAACTATCAAATTCAGGACTATTCAAGAGGACTATTAAGTATCCGATTCACTGTTTTTGTATTTCTTATGTTTGTGGCTATAATTACCAACAAATAGGAAATATATCAATATCAAAGTTTCTGGGTTACTACTCACCGATCTGTACAGACATAGAGCTCGCTGGAGACTGTTGTGTAGCTCTGAGGCAATCAGCTCACACTGCTCAAAACTGACAGATGCTGAAATGAAACAGACCCATTTATTTGCACAATAATTACCAAATACATTTTTTAAACACGTAACTTAAATGAAAGGAACAGTAATGTAATATAAATACTATCAGAAGCCTTTACAAGTGTTAGTAGTGATAAAAAGTGTTTTTAAGATCATGATTATTGCAAAAACGCGTGTACCTGAAATGTAACAACTTCAATACATCTTTAAACGTCCAAAATTTCCTGTTTAGTTTTTTCCCCCAAAGGTTCACAGTCAAAAGTAAAAAGTATTGCTATGTACAGTGGATTGTAGGGAAATGCAAAACAAAAACTATACTATATATAATATTCCATGAGCAGTTCAAATCAATTACATAATTTCACCAAATATGTGAGAGAACTGCTTATGGATGACATAGAAAATACATGAAAAACTACATCAAAATGGTAGAAAGTGGTTTCATTTTTTTCAGAAGCCATTTCTGTAGCTGGTCATTGGGGTTGGGGGAAAATAAGCAGCAAAAAAAGAAATCCGTTTATGAACACTAAATGTAAAATCTTCTTTAAAAAGGGACAGTAAAGTCAAAACTAAAAAAACTTTCATGATTCAGATAGACCACTTTCTATTTTACTTCCATTACCAAATTTGCTTTGTTCTCTTGGTATCCATTGCTTGAAGAGAAAATCTAGGTAGGCTGATAGGATGACACGTGCACGCTCCTGAACTCACATAGGAATACTCTTTAAGAAAGCATACATGGAGAACTAAGAAAAATTGATAACCGAAGTAAACTAGAAAGTTGTTTAAAACTTCATGATCTATCCAATCCATTTAAGTTTAATTTTGACTTGACTGTCCCTTAAATATAATTAGTTTAATTTGATGTGCTTTCATTTTTATGCTGGCGCTTACGTGCAAGGGGAATCTCTTACTGGTGATACCATACATAACATCGCTACCCTCTGCTCTTTGCTACAGGCATGGCAGCCTCCCACTACCAAAGGAAATTGCACAAGTTGGCTAATTCCAGATATTTACAATAGCAAGGCAAGTAAAATACCATATAGAGATGCTACTCACTATTGTTTATGTCTTATGATTTATAAATTAATAAAGTTAAAAGATGGGAAAAGCACAACAAGTAAAAGTAACACATGCCTCACCATTGTGTGGGTGGCTAATGAAAGAAGACAGGCGTGGACAAGGAAAGACAGGCCAGAGGCTGGACGGAGAGAGATGAGATGGAATTGTAAGGTGACTCACACAGACAGGAGACAGAAATTTAGAGACCACCAAAGGTGGACCTTTGTGCCCACCTGACTCCATTGCAGAAGCTGCATTGAGTGAGGGAGACCTTGGTCTGATTGATTCTACGGCACAAAGCCCTGAATGTGAATCTGGAGTGCAGCTAAACGTAGAGGATCTAACTCTATGGGGTTTCATACTTTCTGAACTTGAGCAGCTTGCTTCCTGAAAATCATGCACTTTGTAGCTGGGGATGGTTTCCTCATCTTGAAACTCTCTTTCACATGAACCACACACTTTTTCAGATCCCATAGGACTTTGTATTTCTTTCCTGTGAGGTATTTCTGGGCAGTAAAGTTTAGTTTTCAGGTTACTTGCTGGAGATTTTGGAGATTCTAGCTCACAAGAATTTTTGCTTCTACCAAAGGATAATGTAGGCCGGTCAGGCAAAGGTTTTGCAATGTCAAGAGTCAGATGTGATCGATTCTTTGTTGGAAAGGTCTTTTGAGAGCAGTTTGTAATAGGTTGCAAAGCAGGTTTTAGAATTACATTATCCTTTACCGACTGTCTGTTTTTCTCATTTTCCAGTAAGTTTGTAAAAGGTGGTCCCACTTCTGGGTCAGAAGTCGGAGAAGTGTCTGGTGTATCCCCTATATTAAGATTTTCTCCCACAGACGCACTCCGTGATATTTTTGCCATGAAGCTTGTTGTTGGGTTCATGTAGGATCTCCCTTTAGAAGCTTTAACTTCTTTTGTAAGAAGAGGCCCAGGTGAAGGAATGCCCTCCATTTTCACCAAGGTTGCTGGCAAAGTACGACGGTGACTAGCTTTCTGCTCCCGTTCAGCAGCGGTTTGGGTTTGTGGACGCAGTTTAACAGCAAATCCATTGACCGCTGGTTTCTCACCTGTAATGTTAGAAAAACAAAGATTTTTAGTGTGAACGTGGTTAAATTGGCCATATTTATTTTTGATGAAGTAAAAAAGAATTTCATCAATAAGCATCTAGTAAATAAATTCTCCCTACAGGTCTGATAGGAATGTTTGACCTCAATCAGTAAAGGAAGTTTTTTGCAACAAATACTATTAAAAGGGCTTCATTCTAATACAAAAATAAAATCTTGTCATTTGCTGGGAGCAAATCATTTTAGCACTTAGTGTCTCCAATTCCACTAACCCCTCCCACAAAGTTTAAACACATAGCAAAGCACCACAGCTCCTGAACAGGACATAATGGGTAATTTGCAGCTACATGTGTATCCCACACCTTATTGGCTTATCTGCTGCAATGTGTTAAACCACCCGAGAATGACTGTGTTTAACCCATTTATCAGGGACAAACACATACTACTCTACTTAAAAATGTTTGTTTAAAAAGATAGATAATCCCTTTATTGCCCAGCTTTGTTTAACCAACACTGTTATGTTAATACACTTTTTAACTCTGTAATTACCTTATAGCTAAGCCTCTGCAGACTGCCCCCTTATCTCAGTTCTTTTGACAAACTTGCATTTTAGACAATCAGTGCTGACTCAAATAACTCCACAGTAGTGAACACAATCATATCTAAATGGCACACATGAACTAGCGCGTCTAGCTGTGAAAAACTGTCAAAATACATTGAAAGAGGTGGCCTTTAAAGGGACAGTTTACTCAAAAATTTTCTCCCCTTTAATTTGTTCCCAATGATCCACTGTACCTGCTGGAGTGTATTCAATTGTTTACAAGTAGCTCCTTTACCCTTATATTGGCATTTGAAATAGTTGATTTAGCATGTGGTATCCCCACCTATTCTGAAAATTTGTGGCCGCAGGTCCAAGCTATAGATAAGCTGTGTAAGAACAGCCAGCAGAGGAAATTACACTCCCAGTGGGATATAGCAGAGATAAGGTAATAAAATATTGATTTTCCATTGTTCTCTCCAAGTACTGGTGATTGGTTTAGTGACAGATATAAGATAAAGAAACGTGTATATGTACACAATGTGATACAGTAATGAGGTCTGATTATACCTACAAGTTCGACCCATTTTATTAGGTTGTGGCTTCAAAACTATTTTACAGTATACTGTCCCTTTAAGGGCTTAGAAATTAGCATACATGAGTTCACCTAGGTTTCGCTTTCAACAGACAAAGAAAATTTGATAAAAGAAAATTAGAAAGTTGTTTAAAATTGCATGCCCTATCTTAATCATGAAAGTTTAATTTTGACCAGACTGTTCCTCTAACCTAGGAACACTAGTGCTACAATAAAATTCCCAAAAGAATGAAAGCATTTGATTTTTACGTAAGAATGTCCCTTTAAAACATATTCACAGATACATAAGGTGAATCTATACATTTATTAAAGGGACAGTCTA
Organism: Bombina bombina; assembly: GCF_027579735.1. Lineage (NCBI taxonomy): Eukaryota > Metazoa > Chordata > Amphibia > Anura > Bombinatoridae > Bombina > Bombina bombina. The sequence goes on along the minus strand of NC_069499.1, from coordinate 199,383,994 downwards.
ATCAAAATTAAACTTTCATGATTCAGATAGGAAATACAATTTTAAACAACTTTCCAATTCCCTTTAATCATCAAATTTGCTTTGTTCTCTTGGTATTCTTTGTTAAAAGCTAAACCTAGGTCGGCTCATATGCTAATTCCTAAAATCTCGAAGGCTGACCCATATTTTAATGCATTTGGCAGTTTTTCACAACTAGAGGGCGTACGTTCATGTGTGCCATACAGATAACATTGTGACCACAAGTTAGAGGGCACTGACTGACTAAATGCAAGTCTGTCAAAAGAATTGAAATAAGGAGGCTGTCTGCAAAGGCTTAGATACAATGTAAAAAGTACATTAATATTTAATATAACTGTTGGTTATGCAAAACCGGGGAATGGGTAATAAAGGGATTATCTAACTTTATAAACAATAATTCTAGAGTAGACTGTCCCTTTAATCTTACACTTCAAAAAGAAATAAACACTTGATGGGACTTCTAGTTCTTATCTAAAATGTAAGTTTTTATGATTATTTACCATTACCCCCCGAATTAGGATATTTTTACACCAATCCAGTGCAGATTTAGTAGTTTGTTTATATATATATATATATATATATATATATATATATATATATATATATATATATATATATATATATATATATATATATATATATCGTATTATTGCAACAATAGTACAATGCTCTAATAGTCTAGAGCAGCGATTGCCAACATATGGGGCCAGAGATCAATATTTTAGAAGGGACAGTCTACACCAAAATTGTTATTGTTTAAAAAGAAAAATAACGCCTTTATTACCCATTCCTTAGCTTTGCACAACCAACATTGTTATATTAATTTAAACCCCTAAATGTCTGCCTGTTTCTAAGCCACTACGGACAGCCTTTTATAACATGCATTTGCACTGCTAATTAATGTGTGCCATATAGATAACATTGTGCTCACTCCCGTGGAGCTGTGCAGGACACAGCACTAATTGGCTAAAATGCAAGTCAATAGATAATAAATAGCCCTGAGATAAGAGGGCTGTCTGCAGAGGCTTAGATACAAGGTAATCACAGAGGTAAAAACTATATTATATAACCATGTTGGCTTTGCAAAACTGGGGAATGGGTAATAAAGGGATTATCTATCTTTTTAAACAAACATTTTGGAGTAGACTGTCCCTTTAATGGCCATATATAAATGTATTCCTGTACCATTAAACAGTCAAATAAAAAAATCCAGTGGCATAGGGCCAGATGACGGTACGGTTGCAGAGTATCCCTTGGTCTGCTGTTATTTGCCCCTCCAGAGGGCTCTTTTTAGTTGTGGCCCCCTTATTTGCTCACTCACAAAAATTCCCCAAAGCTCACACTTTTATTTCTATTGCCAGGGGCTTCAAAAACCAGTGCCATCCCTGGTCTAGAGCATATTATTGTACAACTGCATGCTTCTAACTATGTAACTGTGTTTATAGCCTTTGTGTGGGATTAGGTCCTCTAAATCTACTCCTAAACTTCACATGAGCAGTGATTGGTGGGCAAGCACATATGCCGCTTCTCAGTGGCTCATGAGTAGACATGAATTGCTGCTCTAGGACAGACTGTAGCTGTGTGTTTAACTCGTTTGTGAGGGCTAAACAGAGGCACAAGAACAAAAGCAAAATGCTCTAGCACATAACATTTTACTAATGTACTATTATGTACCTTTAACATTTTGAGCTTACTTACAAATATGGAATCGCTGTGCCTTGAATGGACTATAAAGCAGAATCCTCATTTCCACACAATGTATAATAGTAGCGATATAAATGTTGTGTAATTTTGATATGTATCATTCTAGGCTATGAAGCACTATGCATGTGACTGGTCTGCCTAAATACTATTTGCAGGTTTCTTAAAAAAGAGATTTAGGATTATTTGGTCTAACCTTCATGTACAAGGTCATGAACGGACTGGGTCTTCCTTATACTTGACACAGTGGAAAGAAATGGCGCCACCTTTCCCATCTTACTATCTGGGGCTGTTTTTCTTTTCCGTTGATAGTAGGAAGGTTTTTGAGGGCTGCTGGCTTCTTGTAGGTGATCAGCTGTGCTAGTGTTTTTGGACTGGTGATCATTTCTTTTCACTTGTATTGGGTCCAGGTGCGGGGGCTGAGGAAGGGCGTCTTGACGTAACACTGCACTGGTAGAGGAAACAGGTTGGTCCCTGATAGGGAAAAGAAGCAAAATCTCAATTAAGTTAACTAGGATTTTTGGTAAAATGTAATAAGTTAAAAAAATATATAAATATAAAAAAATACACCAATAGAATTTTGTTAAACATTTTGTCATATAGTTAATCATATTACTATGACTAGAAATCACATATACTACAGAAAACCACACATAAATATTTTACTTACTTAAATTAATTAATATTTTATCAAAATTCATGGTTACTTTTGCCAATGATGTATCCATAGAGATAAGTAACTTCCATCTTGGTAACATTTAACAAAAACTAACCATAGCAAGAAAGGAAAACCTATCACACACATTTATTAACATCAGATACTACATTTGCATTTAGAATTATGAATCTTTAAAAAGGGACAGTCTACACCTTAGTCATCTTAAAGTCTTACCTTAGATTAAGCTGCAAATAGCCTCCTGTACTCTTTTTATATCATGCAGCAGTAACGTAAAAAAAGTTATTTTAAAATTAATATTGTTTTAGGCAAGTTTGAAATGGCTGCCAAGCTCCGCCCACTGATGACATCACAATCTGGGCTACACCTAGGCATTCTGCTGAATAGCATTGACAGTCTGTTGAATTCAACTAGTGAGCCTTTTGTGATTGGATGCCATATGCAGCCCAGATCATGTCGTCATCAGTGGGCTGAGTTTGGCAGCCATTTCAAACTGGCCAGAAACAATATTCATTTTAAAATATTTTTTTTTACTGATCCTGCTGCATGATATAGAAAAGGTGTGGGAGACTATTTGCAGCTTAATCTAAGGTAAGACTTTAAGTTGACCAAGGTGTAGACTGACCTTTTAAAGATAACATAAGTACTCTTTAGCTTTATTGCTTTAGATACTTTTCAAATATAAGAGACCATAGACAAAAAACAGAGGGTTAGATCCCAATCCTTTCGTAAAAACTTAAATTATTTATCTACAAAAATCCCAATAGACTTTAATGGTGTTTTTCTGTTGATAATCATTAGATACGTGTTTCTAAAGAATTGTGATGAACCTCAGATATGAATTATGGAATGACCACTGATTATATTCTAACAATGGCTATGTGAGTTCATGATAAATTCAATGATCTTTATAAAGCAGTTCCAAGACACTTCACATTTAAAACAAATCCTCAAAGGGCTAGTTCCATATTATACTATATTCTAGTGTAATGAAATGCTCTGTTTTATTATTTCCTCAGTGCTAATGGGCTAAAGACCCCAGCAAAGTGCATTACTATTCCAAATTAAGATATGACCAGTAAACCAATCAAAAGCACAATACCTATGTATCCTCCAATCACTGGTCACATCCAAAAACGGAGAGGAAGTGCAACTTTGATAGTCTTTAAGCTCTTAGGACAAAGTTTTCATTAAAAAAATAAAGAGATCTATATAACAGATCATTTTATTTTGCAGCTAATCATTTAACTCCTTATTTTACTTAATTTTGTATAACCACTGCTAAGGTAAGATAAGGTAACCATTGATAAGGTAAGATTGCTAAGGTTAGGTAAAATTGCTAAGGTGACATAAGGTTAGGTAAAATTGTTAAGATAAGTTAAGGTAAGATTGCTAAGGTAACATAAGGTAAGATTGCTAAGGTAACATAAGGTAAGATTGCTAAGGTAACATAAGGTAAGATTGCTAAGGTAACATATGGTAAGATTGCGAAGGTAACATAAGGTAAGATTGCGAAGGTAACATAAGGTAAGATTGCGAAGGTAACAATAAGGTAAGATTGCGAAGGTAACATGAGATAAGATTGCGAAGGTAACATGAGATAAGATTGCTAAGGTAACATAAGGTAAGATTGCAAAGGTAACATAAGGTAAGATTGCTAAGGTAACATGAGATAAGATTGCTAAGGTAACATAAGGTAAGATTGCTAAGGTAACATAAGGTAAGATTGCTAAGGTAACATAAGGTAAGATTGCGAAGATAACATAAGGTAAGATTGCGAAGGTAACATAAGGTAAGATTGCGAAGGTAACATAAGGTAAGATTGCTAAGGTAACATAAGGTAAGATTGCTAAGGTAACATAAGGTAAGATTGCTAAGGTAACATAAGGTAAGATTGCTAAGGTAACATAAGGTAAGATTGCTAAGGTAACATAAGGTAAGGTAAGATTGCTAAGGTAACATAAGGTAAGATTGCTAAGATAACATAAGGTAAGATTGCTAAGGTAACATAAGGTAAGATTGCTAAGATAACATAAGGTAAGATTGCTAAGGTAACATAAGGTAAGATTGCTAAGGTAACATAAGGTAAGATTGCTAAGGTAACATAAGGTAAGATTGCTAAGGTAACATAAGGTAAGATTGCTAAGGTAACATAAGGTAAGATTGCTAAGGTAACATAAGGTAAGATTGCTAAGGTAACATAAGGTAAGATTGCTAAGATAACATAAGGTAAGATTGCTAAGGTAACATAAGGTAAGGTAAGATTGCTAAGGTAACATAAGGTAAGGTAAGATTGCTAAGGTAACATAAGGTAAGATTGCTAAGATAACATAAGGTAAGATTGCTAAGATAACATAAGGTAAGATTGCTAAGGTAACATAAGGTAAGATTGCTAAGGTAACATAAGGTAAGGTCAGATTGCTAAGGTAACATAAGGTAAGATTGCTAAGGTAACATAAGGTAAGGTAAGATTGCTAAGGTAACATAAGGTAAGGTAAGATTGCTAAGGTAACATAAGGTAAGGTAAGATTGCTAAGGTAACATAAGGTAAGATTGCTAAGATAACATAAGGTAAGATTGCTAAGGTAACATAAGGTAAGGTAAGATTGCTAAGGTAACATAAGGTAAGATTGCTAAGATAACATAAGGTAAGATTGCTAAGGTAACATAAGGTAAGGTAAGATTGCTAAGGTATATAAGATTTTGCATAGAATAAAAAAAAAAAACATGAAAATTGTCAAAACAACAGAAATTAAGGCTTTTTTTTAACTGGTATCCTTACTTTTCATTAGGAGCACAATTTAAGATATATTTAAACAAAGATCCTGACCTGAGGGGTGGTGACATTGCCAGGAAGCGTGAGGACATGCTGGTGCTATCATTCCTCTCTGTGCTCAGGGCTCGTCCTTCTGTAGATGCACAAAATACAACCAGATCAGAAAAAGAAAATGCATTAATTGTATAAGATAGAGATTATACACTATTAAACATATGAGCGCAGTAAGCTATACTAATGAACTAGCAATGTCTGCACTGTCAGCTCTTTTGCAAAGGTTCAGTGCAGATCTGCAAAAACTTGTGTCAAATATTATTATCATTATTATTAGGATTATTATGCATTAAAGGAATAGAAATGTCAAAATTGTAATGTGTATTTCAATTTTAAATAAAGGCATTTTTGCTGTATACTTCCATTAATAAAAATGTTTCTTATAAAAGTAACTGTTTTTCAGCAACATACACACATATCCTGTGAGGACCGTGCACCAGTATTCAAACGCCACACCTGTTCAGAGAGCTGTCAGTGGTGTGTATTGTGTCAGAAGTGATGGTAATGTTTCCAATTGGTATAATCAGATCCAGAATTGAAATAATATTTTAGATGGAGTTTAATTAATCCATTTTAATGAAGATGCTGTATAACTTAGTTTTTAACTCAGAAGTGTAGTATCTAAATGCTGATGCACGCTCTACTTAGAGAATATGAGAAACAGTAAGAACTTTTACTAGAAGCATTTTGGCCAATGGAAGTAAACTGCAAAAATGCTTCTATTTTAAATTAAAATGCACATTTCAATTTTTACCTCTTTAATGTTTGTAAAATTGCATCACTTTTTTGCTTTTTTATAGTATGCATTAGTGACAAAACGAATGCATCCAACAGGGATGAGATTTTATGACTGTATGAGCTTCCAGGCATCTGTACATTATCAAAATGAAGACAAGGCCTTCTAAACTGAACTGCTTGAGCTTAAATGGAGATAAAACCCAATTTTTCATGATTTAGATACTGCATACAATTTTAAACAACTTTCCAATTTATAAATAAAAAGAGAGAAGCGCTCAACCTGGGAACGAACAATAGCATAATAGCTTGTTCTATGGCTAGTTACCACCCAAGAAGCAGCCTCTTTTTGCTCAATATGTGCCTTTCACAGAGAAGAACTTTCCTGTAGCATATCAGTCTGATCCTGACTTAACAGTACAGTCCAGCCCCAAAATACCAGGCAATCCCTCTCTGAATGAGAGAAACGGCAAAACCCCAGACGTACGTTTCAGCCTATTGTGGACCTCGTCAGTGAGGTGCAGCCATATCCCTCTAGACACACCGCAGCAATGCACTACTGGCAGCTAGCTGATGATTGGTGGTTGCATTTATATATCCCTCTTGTCAGATTACTGATGTGTTCAGGTAGCTCCCAGTAGTGCATTGCTGCTCCTTTAACAAAGGATACCAAGAGAATGAAGCAAGTTTCATAATAGAAGTAAATTGGAAAATACCTTTTTTTCCATCATCATTAAGGTATCCTTAAAAAGAAATGCCCTTATCAGCCAATAAACAAAATGATTCCTAAGGATAGTTTGCACATCGTATAAGTTTCAATATCAATATCAAAAACAGCAGCTTGAATTTAACTTTTTTCATACAAAAATAAATATTAATGTGTTAAGTTGCTCCTCTTTCATATGCATGAGATGACGTTTTTCCATTTAAAACCCCTTACAGTTGTGCTGCTTATTCACCTCTTTAAATACTAGTAACACATGTAAATAGAAGTGATTAGACACCTTTTGCCTCCCCCCCCCACTGTGTCGAAAGAGGCAATGTGGCAGATGGTTTTATGTTTAACTGGCACTCCCCCACTGTTACGGTTACCCTTAGTCTCGCTGAGAGATGGACCGCTTAGTAGCCTGGATCCCTATTGCTAAAGAGGGGAGAAGCTGCTTTCCATAGTATTCTATATGAGTCTCGCAAATATAGAATAATCTCCCTTAGCTGCAGTACAGCTAGGATACCCTTCTGCCCACAAAAACGAGTCAACGCTGCGATTGAGGGTCAAACAAGAACTCAGGACTGGAATGCCCAGCCTGCTTTTTATTAAGGTTACATGCACACAGGGCACTCCCAGGGGGAGAGGGGGGAAGCACAAAATCCCCCATCACACATTTAGATAGAGAGCACTGTCCTTTGACAGGCCACAATAGGATTGCAGTACTTAAGATAACAAGTTTACAAGTTGATCTTATCAATTAGCAGTCTGGCTCCAGAGGTGATTAGACAATGGGATTTGTTATCACTAAACTTAGAGCTGAGGCCAGCAAACGTGTATTTAGGCAATAGTTTCTAAAAGCTGAAAAAAAAGAGTTAACTCTTTATGAAATTATACTTGTTACGGTTTTCTTGGAGCCCTTCTTAGGCGCTGGCTTGCTGGTTCAGGCATTGCTGCTGGGAAATAAGCTCTTCACAACATAATAACTAATGCTTCTGTAACAGTGCTCCCTTTCTGTGGAACACTCTGGCAGACACGGTCTGACCCCTTTTCGGGGCAGACTAAGGCTGTCCAGACCGCTGGTTATGCGGGGCTGAGGTCGGTTTGTCTGGACAACCCGTCGGCGTTGCCATTCTGTTTCCCAGGTCTGTAAGTAATGGTGAAATTGAAGGGTTGCAACGATAAGCTCCAACGTAATAGCCTGCCGTTATCTCCAGAGACCCGGTTCAGCCACACCAACGGGTTATGGTCGGTGACCAGAGTGAACTCCTGACCATATAAATAGGGAGTCAATTTCTTTAATGCCCACACCAAAGCCAAACACTCCTTTTCGACCGCTGCATAGCTGACTTCGCGGGGCAGGAGCTTCCGGCTGATGTAGGCAACTGGATGCTCCCCTCCATCTTCGCCTACTTGGCCGAGGACGGCTCCCAGCCCGAACATGGAAGCATCTGTATGGACGATAAAACGTTTGTTAAGGGCTGGGGCCCGCCAAGACAGGAGCGTTAATTAGAGCATTTTTGAGAGCCTGGAAAGCCGTTTCACAGTGGGGAGACCACAGGACCTGTCGAGGTAAGTTCTTCTTGGTCAAGTCAGTCAGGGGTTTGGCAAGTGTGCTGTAGTCTGGTACGAACCGTCTATAGTACCCTGCCGTGCCCAGGAAGGCTAGGACCTGAGTCTTAGTGATGGGGGTGGGCCAATTGGCGACAGCTTCTATTTTGGCCGGTTCTGGTCGCTGCTTTCCACACCCCACCCGGTGACCCAGGTACTGTACCTCGGCCATCCCAAAGTGGCATTTTTCTGGCTTCAGAGTCAGGCCAGCAGCCCGGATCTGATCCAGAACCATTCCCACATGAGCTAAGTGGTCCTCCCAGGACTCACTGTGGATCGCTGTCGTCCAGGTAGGCGCAAGCAAAACTCTGGAAGCCATCCAGGAGCCTATCCACCAAGCGCTGGAATGTAGCTGGGGCATTCTTCATCCCAAACGGCATTACCCTAAACTGATATAAGCCGAATGGGGTGACGAATGCCGACTTGGGGATAGCCTCCGGGGCCAGGGGAATCTGCCAGTAACCTTTGCAGAGGTCAATAGTGGTCAGGTAATTTCCCCTGGCTATACGATCGAGTAGCTCGTCTACCCTGGGCATAGGGTAAGCGTCCGTCACGGTATTTTCATTGAGCCTCCGATAGTCTACGCAGAACCGGGTGGTCCCATCTTTCTTGGGCACCAAGACAACTGGGGAGGCCCAGGGACTATCGGAGGGCTCAATTACCCTGAGCTGGAGCATCTCATCGATCTCCTTCTTCATTCCTGTCCTAACTGCTTCGGGGATTCGGTACGGAGCCTGGCGCAAGGGAGCTTGTCCCGGAGTATCTACCTGGTGGGTGGTTAAAGTAGTGTACCCTGGCTACGGGGAGAAGGTGAGGTGTTTGGACTGGAGGAGTTGGTTGAGCTGCTCCCTTTCAGTGGGGCTAAGTCGGTCCCCTATCTGAACCTGCGCCACTATACCTGTGGGGAGGCTCTTTTCTAATAGGTCTGGAATGGGTAAACTGTCGGGGTCTTCCTGAGGGGAACAACATACGGCCGTCACGTTCTCTGGTCGCTCAAAATATTCCTTGAGCATGTTTACATGGAATGTCTTTCTAAGATTGTTGTCGTGGCAGCTAGCTATCACATAAGTGGTGTCTCCCCTTTTCTCTACGATCTGGTAGGGACCCTGCCAGGACGCCTGCAATTTGTCTGTCTTCACCGGCTTAAGTACTAACACCTTTTGTCCTATGGTGAAGATTCTCTTTCAGGCCCCCCGATCGTACCATACTTTCTGTCTTCTCTGGGCCAACTGGAGATTAGCCCGCACGGATTTGGCTAATTGCTCCATTCGGTCCCTGAGTTCCAGCACGTATGGCACAATGGGGACACCGTCAGCCTCCATCTCTCCCTCCCAGTGCTCCCGGATCAGGTTTAGGGGTCCCCGTACCTTTCTTCCGTAGAGCAACTCGAAGGGAGAGAACCCTGTCGTTTCCTGGGGCACCTCCCGATAAGCAAATAGGAGGTGCGGCAGGAAGCGTTCCCAGTCTCGGTATTCCTGAGTGAACGTCTTGAGCATTTGCTTGAGGGTCCCATTGAACCTCTCACACAGCCCGTTCGTCTGGGGGTGGTATGGGGAGCTCAGGAGGGACTTAATTTTGCAAACCTGCCAGAGTTGTTGGGTCAATTCAGCCGTAAATTGGGTGCCTCGGTCGGATAGAATTTCTTTTGGAAATCCTACCCGGGAGAACACCTGTACTAGTGCATTCGCTACCGTATCCGCTTGTATGTTGGATAGGGCGACAGCCTCTGGGTACCTGGTAGCGTAGTCCACTACGGTAAGAATGTATCGCTTACCGGAGGGACTAGGGGTAGCCAGTGGTCCCACTAGGTCAATAGCAACCCGGCTGAAGGGTTCCTCTACAATGGGCATATTTACTAGCTGGGCTTTAGGGTGATCGCCTCGCCTTCCTACTCGTTGACACACATCGCAGGTGTTACAGTAAGTTCTAACGTCAGCGTGCACCCCTGGCCAAAAGAACGTGTGAGTAATGCGGTGTAGGGTACGGGTAACGGCTAGGTGGCCTGCTAAGGGGATGTCGTGGCCTATTTTGAGGATTTCTTGACGGTATTTGTGGGGCACTACCAGCTGTCGCCTACGCTGTCCCCTTTTCTCTGTCCAGCGGTATAGTTTCCCTTTTTCCCATAAGAATGTTTCGTTATCTGCCCCGCCCCCTCCGGTCTCTGCTTTTGTAAGGTCGGGTCAGTCTTAGACTCTGCCTCGAAAGCATCTGGGGTGTCCCAGGGTATGGGGCCTAACCTGTCAGGCAAGGTCGGGGTAGGTCTTACCTGTGTCTCCCGCACTGGTGAGAGCTCTCGCTCCGTCCGGGCTTGGGCCCGTGTAGTCACTGGGTCCGCCTCGTTGTTGCATACTGGAGCATAGGCAGAAGTCATGGGGCCCAAATCGTTGCCCAGTAGTACTTCGGTAGGTAAATTATCCATTAGGCCCACGTTCACAGCCCCCTTTCCCGCTCCCCAATCAAGATGCACTTTAGCTGTTGGAATTTTGAACACATCCCCCCCGCCACTCTAACGGCCACAGTCTGTCCGGATCGCTTGTGCTCTGGCACCAAATGACTCTGTACCAGCGTGATAGTAGCCCCTGTGTCTCGCAATCCCTCGGTAGATCGCCCCTCGAGCCATACCCTCTGCCGATGGTGCTGGCCGTTATCTGAGGCAGCATATACAGGGTCTGCCTCGTGAAGCGGCCCCACATATCCCTCCATAGGGGCCTCTTGGTTAACACAGAGGGCCCGGGCCGGACGATAGGACCCAGAGGGGTAATTGTAATTCCTGGGTGTCTGGTGCGTATTAAGGGGGCAGCTAGCCATGAAATGCCCTGGTTGCTTGCATCGGTGGCAAGTCGGTCTGGGACGCTCAGAGCTGTTATTGGGTGGTCCTGAGTGTCGGACGGGCCCTGTGGGCACCGGGGCTCGGAATTCAGCACGAGGGGGTGCACGGTAAACCTCTCTGGGTTCGACCCGTGCTGGAGCTCGGTAGTTCATGGGTTCGTGAAGACGGGAGTCATAATGTTCATCGGCCAATTTGGCTGCTTCTTCTAAGGTAGAAGGCCGCCTGTCTCGCAGCCATTCCTTCCCTTGCTGTTCCATGCCATTATAAAAATGTTCTAAGAGAAACTATTGTAAAATTTCCTCCCCAGTCACCGCTTTACTTCCGCTCAGCCAGTGATTTGCCGCTCTCCGCATTCGGTGCGCCCATTCCATATGGGTATCGTTAGGCATCTTTTCCGTGCCCCGAAACTGTCGGCGATACGTGTCCGGAGTTACAGCGTACCGTCGCAACAGTGTCTCCTTAACTAGCTCATACTGTGTCACTTCCTCAGCACCCAGAGTACGAAAGGCTTCCAGGGCTCGCCCAGATAGTTTCCCAGACAATATCGTGGGCCACTCTCTGTTGGGAATCTGGTGCAGGGCACATTGCCTTTCGAAGTCCGCCAAATATTCATCAATCCCTGTCTCGCTCTCTAGGAAGGGTCGAAATGCCGCATAGGGTATCTTGGGCCTCCCAGCATTTTCGACAGGGATGATTACCTGCGGGGCTTCAGCATTGCGGTGTGCGTTCGCTAGGTTGAGTTCGTGGGCTCGAGTCTCTCGTATATCCTCGTCCGCCTCCGCCATCAACTGCTGTACCAATTCCATGGAGGGGTTCGGCCCGTATAATGAGAGCCTTTCCCGAACAATCCTGGTTTTTTCGTCACTAATCGTGGTCGGTGTTTCCGCCATTGTGAAGCTCTGATCCAGTTCGGTCAATTCTGCGATCAGCTCTCTCCTCGGCCGGTTGCTGGCGTACCCCCCTCTGCTTTCAAGTAAATCCTTTAGGGTTGTACGCTTCAATTTTTCGTAAGCGCTCTCCATCCGATCTGTACCTCTCCTAAGAAATCCAGGAAAATCCCGCCGCTGCCGCCAAATGTTACGGTTACCCTTAGTCTCGCTGAGAGATGGACCGCTTAGTAGCCTGGATCCCTATTGCTAAAGAGGGGAGAAGCTGCTTTCCATAGTATTCTATATGAGTCTCGCAAATATAGAATAATCTCCCTTAGCTGCAGTACAGCTAGGATACCCTTCTGCCCACAAAAACGAGTCAAAGCTGCGATTGAGGGTCAAACAAGAACTCAGGACTGGGATGCCCAGTCTGCTTTTTATTAAGGTTACATGCACACAGGGCACTCCCAGGGGGAGAGGGGGGGAAGCACAAAATCCCCCATCACACATTTAGATAGAGAGCACTGTCCTTTGACAGGCCACAATAGGATTACAGTACTTAAGATAACAAGTTTACAAGTTCATCTTATCAATTAGCAGTCTGGCTCCAGAGGTGATTAGACAATGGGATTTGTTATCACTAAACTTAGAGCTGAGGCCAGCAAACGTGTATTTAGGCAATAGTTTCTAAAAGCTGAAAAAAAAGAGTTAACTCTTTATGAAATGATACTTGTTACGGTTTTCTTGGAGCCCTTCTTAGGCGCTGGCTTGCTGGTTCAGGCATTGCTGCTGGGAAATAAGCTCTTCACAACAAAATAACTAATGCTTCTGTAACACCCACCAAGTAGGCCACTGGTTTATTTGCACCTTTAAAGTGATGCTAAAGCCTAGTGTTTTAAAACACTTCTTGCTAAATTAAGTGGCTCTGGCCGCTCACAGCAGAGCGCTCTTTTTCAATGTGACTTTTCCACCTCTAAGCCAATAGCTGTGCTAGCATACAGAACAGCGCCGATCAGCTAGCACAGGTATTGGCTTAGAAAAGGAAACATCCCCTTATTAAAAAAAAAGGCCGTATGCCATGGGGCAGATGAAGTCGCTTAGTTTAGTGTGGAGGCAGCGGCACAGAAAGGGTATAATTAGCACACTTTTTTTTTTTTTTTTACAAAATCATCACTGAAGGTCCAATTTTTAGTGCTGGTAAATCCTTATTGAAACTCTAGGATTTACCATCACTTTAAATATTAAAATGACCACTAAGCCACTAAGTCCTTTAAAATGTAATGGGAAACATAAGACCACATCATTTCCATATTTACCACCTGTTTGCATTTTCTAACTACGCAAGTAAATGGCTAGGATGAGCTGCTGGTTAAAGCCACAAGATTTCTATCAAGTATTTAAAATAAATAGTTTCTATTAAACATGTCACAAGCTGTTGCATAAAACAAATTAATTGAAAGCCGCTAATTGTTTAGTTTAAACTAAAGGGAAATTCATAACTGGCCTGAGGGACAGAAGTTTATGGACTGATAATGATATTGACATACAGTGAAAACACACCACACACATACATACAATGATTTAGGTTTACCAAGTGTCGAGAGGACAGCGAATCATGTCAGCTGGACAATATGCAGTCCGCATTTATCAATGCTTGTGCAATGCCGCCCCTTGCTCACTGGCGGCCAATCGGCCACTAGCAGGGGCTGTCAATCATCCTAATCGTATCGGGATGATGTCAATCTGCCACCTTCTTGACCGCTGCTTCTGAACTTCAGTTTCAGGATGGGCCTTCTTAGCAGCATCTGCTGCTTAATAAATGGAGCCCAATATCTTGTTACCCTCCCTATATGAACAGCATTTAAATATATAAAAAGGAATACATTTTAAAACTACCCTCTTTTAATGCAATGAAAAATACAATTCTTTAATGTACCTTAATTTTTTTCTGTCTAGATAGGAAAGTATTGCTATAATATATATTTAGATTGCTTGACTTACATACTTCATTTTATCACTATCTAGATTGTTATTTCTGCTCACAGTTTTAAAATTCATATAAATTAATCAGGAATGTTTGTAAGCACATCATATATGCATAAAACACACAAAAAAATATTATGCTTAACTGATAAATTAATTTCTATCATGGTGGTGAGGGTCCACAATCTATTATTCCTAGGAATTCAACTCCTAGCCACTAGGAGGAGGCAAGAGTACTTCATCCCTCACACCTCACTGGTATGCCAGTCTGACATATAGCCAAGCAAGGAGAAGTAGCAAAAAATGTAGGAAAAGACAAAGCACAGAAAAGGGAAGTGAAAACTATAACTGCTGACAGAAAAATGTTTAATAAAATTGGGTGGGGATCATGGACTCTCACCACCATGAAAAAATAATTTATCAGGAAAGCATACATTTTGTAATTTCATAAGGTGGGTGGGAGTCCACAAGTAATTTGAAAATTAGGTGCCTGTTTTGTCCCACCCAGACACTGCTGCCTGGAGGAGTTTTCTACCAAAATCGACTTCAGAAGACGCAAAACACATCAAAGTGGTAGAATTTAGTAAAAGTATGTTGTTGCCTTGCACATTTGTTCAACAGAAGCCTCAATTTTGAAAGCCCAGGAATTGGAAACTGATCTAGTAGAATGGGCTGTAATGCATTTTTGGGGAGACTTTGCCGCCTCCAAGTAAACCTTAAGAATCAAGAGTTTTAGCCAAGAAGCTCAAGTAACAGCTGTGGCCTTCTAGCTTTTCTGTGGACCTGAGAAATGAAACAAAACCAGAGGCTTGTCTAAAATCCGACTGATGTTATCAGAAGATGGTAAAATATAAAATCTGGGAACTAAAACGGCCTTATCCTGGTGAAAAAAAAATATAAGGAGGCTTGCAATAAAGAGCAGACAATTCTTAAACTATTTTGGCAGAGGACATTGCTAAAAGAAATAATACCTTACAAGACAGAAGCTAAATGTCCAAACTATGAATAGGTACAAAGAGCGAGACCTGCAAAACTCTCAGAACCAAATTAAAAGTGATTGTAAACTTGAGCATAGTCATAGGAAAGAATTTAAAAAAACATAATTTATGTAAGAACTTACCTGATAAATTCATTTCTTTCATATTAGCAAGAGTCCATGAGCTAGTGACGTATGGGATATACATTCCTACCAGGAGGGGCAAAGTTTCCCAAACCTTAAAATGCCTATAAATACACCCCTCACCACACCCACAATTCAGTTTAACGAATAGCCAAGAAGTGGGGTGATAAGAAAAAAGTGCGAAAGCATATAAAATAAGGAATTGGAATAATTGTGCTTTATACAAAAAAATCATAACCACCACCACAAAAAAAAAAAGGGCGGGCCTCATGGACTCTTGCTAATATGAAAGAAATGAATTTATCAGGTAAGTTCTTACATAAATTATGTTTTCTTTCATGTAATTAGCAAGAGTCCATGAGCTAGTGACGTATGGGATAATGACTACCCAAGATGTGGATCTTTCCACACAAGAGTCACTAGAGAGGGAGGGATAAAATAAAGACAGCCAATTCCTGCTGAAAATAATCCACACCCAAAATAAAGTTTAATGAAAAACATAAGCAGAAGATTCAAACTGAAACCGCTGCCTGAAGTACTTTTCTACCAAAAACTGCTTCAGAAGAAGAAAATACATCAAAATGGTAGAATTTGGTAAAAGTATGCAAAGAGGACCAAGTTGCCGCTTTGCAAATCTGATCAACCGAAGCTTCATTCCTAAACGCCCAGAAAGTAGAAACTGACCTAGTAGAATGAGCTGTAATCCTCTGAGGCGGAGTTTTACCCGACTCAACATAGGCAAGATGAATTAAAGATTTCAACCAAGATGCCAAAGAAATGGCAGAAGTTTTCTGGCCTTTCTAGAACCGGAAAAAATAACAAATAAACTAGAAGTCTTTCGGAAATACTTAGTAGCTTCAACATAATATTTCAAAGCTCTAACAACATCCAAAGAATGCAACGATTTCTCCTTAGAATTCTTAGGATTAGGACATAATGAAGGAACCACAATGTCTCTACTAATGTTGTTGGAATTCACAACTTTAGGTAAAAATTCAAAAGAAGTTCGCAACACCGCCTTATCCTGATGAAAAATCAGAAAAGGAGACTCACAAGAAAGAGCAGATAATTCAGAAACTCTTCTGGCAGAAGAGATGGCCAAAAGGAACAAAACTTTCCAAGAAAGTAATTTAATGTCCAATGAATGCATAGGTTCAAATGGAGGAGCTTGAAGAGCCCCCAGAACCAAATTCAAACTCCAAGGAGGAGAAATTGACTTAATGACAGACTTTATACGAACCAAAGCTTGTACAAAACAATGAATATCAGGAAGAATAGCAATCTTTCTGTGAAAAAGAACAGAAAGAGCAGAGATTTGTCCTTTCAAGGAACTTGCGGACAAACCCTTATCTAAACCATCCTGAAGAAACTGTAATATTCTCGGTATTCTAAAAGAATGCCAAGAAAAATGATGAGAAAGACACCAAGAAATATAAGTCTTCCAGACTCTATAATATATCTCTCTGGATACAGATTTACGAGCCTGTAACATAGTATTAATCACAGAGTCAGAGAAACCTCTTTGACCAAGAATCAAGCGTTCAATCTCCATACCTTTAAATTTAAGGATTTCAGATCCTGATGGAAAAAAGGACCTTGAGACAGAAGGTCTGGTCTTAACGGAAGAGTCCACGGTTGGCAAGAGGCCATCCTGACAAGATCCGCATACCAAAACCTGTGAGACCATGCCGGAGCTACCAGCAGAACAAACGAGCATTCCTTCAGAATCTTGGAGATTACTCTTGGAAGAAGAACTAGAGGCGGAAAGATATAGGCAGGATGATACTTCCAAGGAAGTGATAATGCATCCACTGCCTCCGCCTGAGGATCCCGGGATCTGGACAGATACCTGGGAAGTTTCTTGTTTAGATGAGAAGCCATCAGATCTATTTCTGGAAGTTCCCACATTTGAACAATCTGAAGAAATACCTCTGGGTGAAGAGACCATTCGCCCGGATGCAATGTTTGGCGACTGAGATAATCCGCTTTCCAATTGTCCATACCTGGGATATGAACCGCAGAGATTAGACAGGAGCTGGATTCCGCCCAAACCAAAATTCGAGATACTTCTTTCATAGCCAGAGGACTGTGAGTCCCTCCTTGATGATTGATGTATGCCACAGTTGTGACATTGTCTATCTGAAAACAAATGAACAACTCTCTCTTCAGAAGAGGCCAAGACTGAAGAGCTCTGAAAATTGCACGGAGTTCCAAAATATTGATCGGAAATCTCACCTCCTGAGATTCCCAAACCCCTTGTGCCGTCAGATACCCCCACACAGCTCCCCAACCTGTAAGACCTGCATCCGTTGAGATTATAGTCCAGGTCGGAAGAACAAAGAAGCCCCCTGAACTAAACGATGGTGATCTGTCCACCATGTCAGAGAGTGTCGTAAAATCGGTTTAAAGATATTAATTAAGATATCTTTGAGTAATCCCTGTACCATTGGTTCAGCATACAGAGCTGAAGAGGTCGCATGTGAAAACGAGCAAAGGAGATCGCATCTGATGCGGCAGTCCTAAGACCCAACATTTCCATGCATAAGGCTACCAAAGGGAATGATTGTAACTGAAGGTTTTGACAAGCTGATATCAATGTTAAACTTCTCTTGTCTGACAAGGACAGAGTCATAGACACTGAATCTATCTAGAAACCTAAAAAGGTTACCCTTGTCTGAGGAATCAATGAACTGATTGGTAAATTGATCCTCCAACCATGAACTTGAAGAAACAACACAAGTCGATTCGTATGAGATTCTTCGAAAATGAGAAGACTGAGCAAGTACCAAGATATCGTCCAAATAAGGAAATACCAAAACCCTGTTCTCTGATTACAGAAAGAAGGGCACCGAGAACCTTTGAAAAAAATTCTTGGAACTGAGGCTAGGCCAAACGGTAGAGCCACAAAACTGGTAATGCTTGTCTAAAAAGAGAATCTCAGACACTAAAAGTGATCTGGATGAATCGGAATATGCAGATACACATCCTGTAAATCTATTGTAGAAATATAATGCCCTTGCTAAACAAAAGGCAGGATAGTCCTACAGTAACCATCTTGAATGTTGGTATCCTAACATAACGATTCAATAATGATAGATCCGGAACTGGTCTGAAGGAATTGACCTTCTTTGGTACAATGAAGAGATAAAATAAAACCCCAGCCCCTGTTCCAGAACTGGAACTGGCATAAATACTCCAGCCAACTCTAGATCTGAAACACATTTCAGAAATGCTGAGCCTTTGCTGTGTTAACTGGGACACGGGAAAGAAAAAAATCTCTTAGCAGGAGGCCTTAACTTGAAGCCAATTCTGTACCTTTCTGAAACAATGTTCTGAAACCAGAGATTGAGAACGGAATTGATCCAAATTTCTTTGAAGAAAACGTAATCTGCCCCATACCAGCTGAGCTGGAACAAGGGCCGCACCTTCATAGGTACTTAGGAGCTGGCTATAGGTTTCTATAAGGCTTGGATATATTCCAAACTGGAAATAGTTTCCAAACTGATACCGCTCCTGAGGATGAAGGATCAGGCTTTTGTTCCTTGTTGTGAGGAAAGGAACGAAAATGATTATTTACCCTGGAAAGAAAGGGAAAGCAAAGTTGACTTAGAAGACATATCAGCATTCCAAGTTTAATCCATAAAGCTTTTCTAGCTAAAATAGCTAGAGACATATACCTGACATCAACTCTAATGATATCAAAAGATGGTATCACCAATAAAATTATTAGCATGTTATAGAATAATAATAATGCTATAAAATTATGATCTGTTACTTGTTGCGCTAAAGCTTCTAACCAAAAAGTTGAAGCTGCAGCAACATCCGCTAAAAATATAGCAGGTCTAAGAAGATTACCTGAACATAAGTAAGCTTTTCTTAGAAAGGATTCAATTTTCCTATCTAAAGGATCCTTAAATGAAGTACTATCTGCCGTAAGAATAGTAGTACATTAGCAGGAGTAGAGACAGCCCCATAACCTTAGGGATTTTTGTCCCAAAAAACTCTAATCTGTCAGATGGCACAGGATATAATTGCTTAAACGTCTAGAAGGAGTAAATAAATTACCCAAATTATTCCATTCCCTGGAAATTACTTCAGAAATAGCATCAGGGAGATTAAACACTTCTGGAATAACTACAGGAGATTTAAAAACCTTATTTAAACGTTTACATTTAGTATCAAGAGGACCAGAATCCTCTATTTCTAATGCAAATAATACTTCTTTAAGTAAAGAACGAATAAATTCCATCTTGAACAAATACAAAGATTTATCAGCATCAACCTCTGAGACAGAAACCTCTGAACCAGAAGAACCATTATCAGTATCAGAATGATGATGTTCATTTAAAAATTCATCTGAAAAAAGAGAAGTTTTAAAAGACTTTTATGTATACTAGAAGGAGAAATAACAGACATAGCCTTCTTAATGGATTTTAAAAAATAAAATCTCTTATGTTATCAGGAACACTCTGAAAATTAGATGTTGACGGAACAGCAACAGGTAATGTAACAGTACTAAAGGAAATTTTATCTGCATTAATAAGTTTGACATGACATGCAATACAAACAACAGCTGGAGAAACAGATACCAAAAGTTTATAGCAGATACACTTAGCTTGGTAGCTCCAGCACTGGGCAGTGATTTTCCTGAAGTATCTTCTGACTCAGTTGCAACGTGGAACATCTTGCAATATGTAAAAGAAAAAAACAACATATAAAGCAAAATTGATAAAATTCCTTAAATGACAGTTTCAGGAATGGGAAAAAAATGCCAGTGAACAAGCTTCTAGCAACCAGAAGCAATAAATAATGAGACTTAAATAATGTGGAGACAAAAATGACGCCCATATTTTTTAGCGCCAAAAAAGACGCCCACATTATTTGGCGCCTAAATGCTTTTGGCGCCAAAAATGACGCCACATCCGGAACGCCGACATTTTTGACGCAAAAAAAGTCAAAAAATGACGCAACTTCCGGCGACACGTATGACGCCGGAAACAGAAAAAAAATTTTGCGCCAAAAAAGTCCGCGCCAAGAATGACGCAATAAAATGAAGCATTTTCTGCCCCCGCGAGCCTAACAGCCCACAGGGAAAAAGTCAAATTTTTTAAGGTAAGAAAAAATGATTGAAACAAATGCATTTATCCCAAATATGAAACTGACTGTCTGAAAAATAAGGAATGTTGAACATTCTGAGTCAAGGCAAATAAATGTTTGAATACATATATTTAGAACTTTATAAACAAAGTGCCCAACCATAGCTTAGAGTGTCACAGAAAATAAGATTTACTTACCCCAGGACACTCATCTACATGTTTGTAGAAAGCCAAACCAGTACTGAAACGAGAATCAGCAGAGGTAATGGTATATATAAGAGTATATCGTCGATCTGAAAAGGGAGGTAAGAGATGAATCTCTACGACCGATAACAGAGAACCTATGAAATAGACCCCGTAGAAGGAGATCACTGCATTCAAATAGGCAATACTCTCCTCACATCCCTCTGACATTCACTGCACGCTGAGAGGAAAACCGGGCTCCAACTTGCTGCGGAGCGCATATCAACGTAGAATCTAGCACAAACTTACTTCACCACCTCCATCGGAGGCAAAGTTTGTAAAACTGAATTGTGGGTGTGGTGAGGGGTGTATTTATAGGCATTTTAAGGTTTGGGAAACTTTGCCCCTCCTGGTAGGAATGTATATCCCATACGTCACTAGCTCATGGACTCTTGCTAATTACATGAAAGAAATGAATGAGACTTTCATTCATGAAATGAGTAGGATATACTTACCTTCTGTAAAACAAACATAGTGCAGTTACTGTTAGGTTATACAATTTTGAATCATTTGACATTTAAGTGATATTGCACTGGGGTCTACTTACTTCTGTTGTATACTGTAATTCTCTTCTGATATTTTCGGCTTGTAATGCCAGAATGGTAAGCACAGTTCCTCTGCCCGCCATATTTGTTAATTGATTGACAGATGACTCATCTGTAATCCACAAATCATTGTTCCCCCCAGGTGTTAAGCCCCTTTGCACAAACATCACGCCCGGGGGGAAACAAAATTTATGCTTACCTGATACATTTATTTATTTCCGGATATGGCGAGTCCACGAAGTCATCAATTACTAGTGGGAACAAATACCCAAGCTAGAGGACACAGATGACTAGGGAGGGAAAGACAGGTGGACCTAAACAGAAGCCATCACTGCTTGAAGAACCTTCCTCCCAAAAGAGGCCTCAGCCGAGGCAAAAGTATCAAATTTATAAAATTTTGAAAAAAAGTGTACAGAGAGGACCAAGTTGCAGCCTTGCAAATCTGTTCCACAGAAGCTTTATTTTTAAAAACCCAAGAAGACGAGACAGCCCTAGTGGAATGAGCTGCAACTCTCTCAGGAGGCTTCTCTCCAGTAGTCTCATAAGCAAAACAAATCATACTTCTCAACCAAAAGGAAAGAGAAGTAGCAGTAGCCTTCTGAACCTTATGCTTTCCCGAGAAAAACAAAAAGGGCAGAAGACTGGCGAAAATCTTTAGTCGCCTGTAAATAGAATTTTAAAGCACGCACTACATCTAAGTTGTGCAACAGACGCTCCTTATGAGGAGGAGGATTGGGACAGAGAGAATGAACAACAATCTCCTGATTAATATTCCTAACTGAAACCACTTTAGGAAGAAAACCTGATACGTAGGGCCACCTTATCCGCATGAAAGATAAGGTAAGGAAAATCATACTGCAAAGCCGAGAGTTACGAAACTCTCCTCACAGAAGAAATAGCAACAAGAAACCTTCTAAAATAATAATTCTAATCTATGGAATGCATTGGCTCAAACAGAGCCTGCTGCAAAACCTTAAGAACAAGGTTAAGACTCCAAGGAGGAGTAACCGACTTAAACACAGGCCTGATTCTGACCAAGGCCTGACAAAAAGATTGAACATCTGGCACAACCGTCAAACGCTTATGCAACAGAATAGATAAAGCAGAAATCTGACCTTTCAGAGTACTGACTGACAACCCCTTCTCCAGACCTTCCTGGAGAAAAGACAAGATTCTAGGAATCCTAACCCTATTTTAAGAGTAGCCCTTAGATTTACACCAATAAAGGTATTTAGGCCACACCTTACGCTAAATTTTCTGAGTAACAGGCTTGTGAGCCTGAATCATGGTCTAAAACCACGCTTAGACAAAACTAAGCGTTCAATCTCCAAGCAGTCAGCTTCAGAGAAACGAGATTTGGATGGAAGAAAGGACCCTGGGTTAGAATATCCTTCTCCAGAGGCAGCCTCCAAGGAAGTAGAGATGACATGTTCACTAGATCTACATACCAGATCCTGCGTGGCCATGCAGGAGCTATTAAAATTACCAACACTCTCTCTTGTGACTCGTGGAAGGCGAGCAAACTGAGGAAATTGATAAACTAGAACGAACCACCAAGGCACCGCCAGACCATCTATCAGAGCTGCCTGCGGATCTCTTGACCTTGAACCGTACCTTGGAAGCTTGTCGCTCTGCTGAGAGGCCATCAGACCCAACTCCACCAAACTTCACCTCCTCCATTGACAGAGGTAAAGGGAATGACTGGGGATTATGAGTAGGGGAGTGATACTTAACAGCTTTGCTGTGGTGCTCTTTGCCGCCTCCTGCTGACCAGGAGAGATATTCCCACTAGTAATTGATGACGTTGTGGAGTCAACATATCTTAGGAAAGAAACAATGATTAGTTGATTGCAGAGGAGTCATCTGTCTATCAATTGACAAATATGGCGGGCGGAGGAACAGCGCTTACCGTTCTGGCATTACAAGCTGAAAATATCAGAAGATAAGTACAGTATACAACAAAAGTGAGTACACCCCAGTGCAATATCACTTAGATATACTGCAGTTACTGTTAGGTTATACAATTTTGACTCATTTGACATTTAAGTTTTACAGTAGGGTATTTGCTCTTATGTAAAATTAAAAACAGTTTAGATTTACTATATTAAAAAAAACAGCCCCAAAGCAGGAAATTAATGAAAGCACCTTTCATTAATTTCCTCCTGACTTGTTGCATTGATTCAAATCTTTTATTTTTTTCAATACTTAACATGTCCACCTTTATTTTTGATGACAGACTAAATTCTCTGGCATGGAGGGGTTGTGTTGTTCTACCATTCTTATTAAAATACCGGCCCAAAGGTGTTCTATTGGATTCAAGTCAGGTGACAATACCTCTGTAAGGGTAGTTCACATAACTGCAGCCATCTCCTGCAGAGTAAAGGAATTAGACACACTAGAAGTACTTGGCGTCGCTTGTGTGGGCGTTAAAGGTTGTGACACTTGGGGAGAATTGGATGGCAAATCCTGATTCTCTTCAGACTGAGAATCATCCTTAGGCACACTTTCTTTATTTAAAATATGCTTTTTACATTGTAAGGCCCTTTCAGTACAAAAGTTACACAATGTTAGAGGGGGTTGCACAATAGCTTCAAAACACATAGAACAATGAGAAACCACAATGTCAGACATGTTGAACAGACTAGTAATACCACAAAAGTCGTTTAAACACTTATTTATTGCATAAAATAAACATTTGAAAAAACGTGTACTGTGCCTTTAAGAAAAGAAAAAGTGAACAATTTTTCCAAAATGCACAATTAACGTTAAATTATCCCCAAATTTAACTTAATATCGTTGGTTAATCCAAAAATTACTAGTCAAAAGATAGATAAAAATACCCTCTGCACCCAACAAGTTTCCAACCCTTCAGACCAGCTACACAGTCCAGGAGCCACTGAGTTACTGCTTGCTGCTGCTTAGCCTGAAGGAAGTGCGCATCTGAGCTCGCGAAAATAAGCCCCGCCCCTTAAGGTCAAAGTCAGAGTAGGCCCAAACAAAACCGCATGGGAATGCGGTTTTGCACCAAAGTTAATGTACACACAGTATACAACCCCTCAAACATAAAACAAAAGTTTAAATGCCAAAAATAAAAAACGTAAAACATCGTTTTTTTCATTGTCTCCCATGTCACATAATGCCCCAAAAAAGTCAACTAATGAAAAATATAATATAGGGACTCCAGTAATACCCCTCTTATTAAATAGGATTTACTGCTTACCCCATTCCCATACAGGGAAATAATGCCAGCCAGTTCTGATACACCAAGTCTCCTCAGAAAAAAAGGCTGCACATACCTTAATGCTGCTTGTAGCATGAAACCGGTCTCCACACTGAAGATGTCTCATAGTTACCTTCAGAAGTCTTGTGGGAACCAGCGTGGATCTTAGTTACAACTGCTAAGATGATGAACCTCAGGGCAGAAATCTTCTTCCATATCCCCCTGAGGAAAATAGTACGCACTGGTACCATTTAAAATAAAAAACTTCTTGAAGAAACTAAAACTAACACCTCACTTTACAATGTCTTCCTAGTATAACACAGGCAAAGAGAATGACTGGAGGTAGAGGGGAAGGGAGGGGCTATATATATACAGCTCTGCTGTGGTGCTCTTTGCCACTTCCTGTTAGCAGGAGGTTAATATCCCACAAGTAAGGATGAAATCCGTGGACTCGTCATATCTTTGTAAAAGAAAATAGATAATCCCTTTATTACCTATTCCCCAGTTTTGCATAACCAACACGGTTATATTAATATATTTTTGACCTTTGTGGTCACATTGTATCTAAGCCTTTGCAGACTGCCCACTTATCTCAGTTCTTTTGACAGACATGCATTTTAGCCAATCAATGCTGACTCATAAATAACTAAAGGGAGTGAGCACAATGTTATCTATATGACATAAAATGAACTAGCACTGTCTAACTATGAAAAACTGTCAAAATGCACTGAGATAAAAGGCAGTCTTCAACAGTATAGAAATCAGTTTGCGTCTATCTAGGTTTAGCTTTAAAAAAAAAAATACAGAGAGAAGAAAGCTAAATTTGATGATAAAAGTAAATCTGTCTAAAAGCTAACAACAAAATTTTCCAGGTTACATAAATAAGTTACATGTAGGCACTGCAGTTTTAACGTCACACAAAAATAATTTTATGATGTAAAGTTACATACCGGTGCAGATACTGGCAGAAAGAGTTGAGAAGTGCTGTTTGAGGAACATTTCCTGATCTGGTGTCAGCGGAATATCTCCATCCAATACTAAACTTGGTGTATCAAGCTCCTCCACCTCTGGCTGCTCCTCCAAATCAGAAGAGTTTCCATCAACGCTCAATGGTTCCGTGCTTTCCGAATCTTCTTGAATTGTATCAAAATAAGAAAAACACAACATGTTAAAATATTATAGGATGTTCAAGCTGTAAGAAGGCATTTAACGTGCAGTAATGTAAAATAAATCATCAAAAAACAAAACAGAATTTATACTTTCTGATAAATTTCTTTCGGGATGAGGAGTGTCCATAGGTGTGCATAACATGTGGGATATACTTGCTGCCACCAGGTGGAGAACAAGAACCCTCACAAGAGCTTTTAATCCCTCCCACCTCCACTCCATCTCAAGTTAATGTATAGTCGAGCAAAGAGGTAGAAAAAAAAAAAAAAAAAAAGTAGGAAAGACAGAAAGCAGGGTAAAGAGGTGCAATTAAGAACAGTCGCCCAGATTCAACAAAAATAGGACGGCTCCTATGGACTCTCCTCATCCCGAAAAAGAAATTTATCTGCAAGTATAAATTCTATTTTCTTTCGTAAGATGAGGAGAGTCCATAGTGTCCATAACATGTGGGATACAATACCCAAACTTAGGTCCATGTTCAGGATGGGTGGGACAAAAAGGGCAGTTGCTATTTGCCGGACACTGAGGCCTGAAGGACTTTCCTGCCATAGGCCGCTTTGGAAGAACCATAAATATCAAAATGGTAAAATTTAGAAAAGGTATGAAGGGAAGACCAAGATGCAACCTTGCAAATCTGTTCCAAGAAGGCCTCATTCTTTAAGGCCCAAGAAGAATATACAGATCTAGTAGAATGGGCAATAACTCTTTTTGGAGGCGGTTTTCCTGCAACCCCGAAAGATTAATGTATTGTCTGCTTCAGCCATAATGCTAAAGCCCCCGCTGTAGACTTTTGACCCTTCCTGGTACCTGAAAAGTGGACAAACAAGCTAGAGGTCTAAAATCCTTAGTAGCCTGAAGATAAAATTGTAAGGCTCAGACCACATCCAAATTATGCAATAGAGATAGGATTTGGGCACAAAGAAGGGTTAATGTTCTCAGAAGATGCAACCTTTGGAAGAAAATCATATTTAGTTCTAAGAACCGCTTTATCCTGATAAAAACAAAAAACAAAAAGGGAGAATCAGAAGGGCAGAGAGTTCAGAAACTTGTCTAGCTGAAGAGATGGCTAGAAGAAAGAGAAACTTCCAAGGACAGCAATTTTAGGTCCAAATTACTCATAAGGGAGAACCTTGCAAAACAGATAGAACCAGATTCAAATTCCAAGTTGGAGAAATAGGCCTAATGACAGGGCAAACTTTGCCAACTGTTTTGAAACAAAAAAGAGAAGGCCGATATCTGACCTTTTAAGGTACTAGCCGATAAACCTTTCTCCAGACCATCCTGGAGAAACTAAAGAATTCTAGGAATTCTAAAGGATTTCCAAGAAAAACCTCTACAACACCAGAGAAAATAAGTTTTCCAAGCTTTTCATAAAACTTTTGTGTTAACGTCCTGGCTTGCAAAAGTGTGGGAATCACCAAATCTGAGAAACCTCTACTCTTGAGGACTAGGCGTTCAACCTCCACTCTGTCAAATTCAGAGATCTGAGATCCTGAGGATACAATGTACCTTGAGAAAGCAGATCCCTGAGAGGAAAAGTCCAAGTAGGGGAGGAAGAGATTTGGGTAAGATCTTCATACCAAGTTCTCCTGGCCATGCCGGAGCAATGATAATTACTGAAGTCAATTCATGTTTGATTCTTGGAACCAAAACAAAACAAATGGAGTAAATAGATAGGCCAGTTAAAAATTCCAAGGACAGACTAGAGAATCTATCATTTGAGATTTTGTATCTCTTGACCTTTAGCAATAAACCGGAAGTTTGCGGTTCAGTTTGGACGCTAAAAGGCCCATTTCTGGAAGACCCCATCTCAGGGCTAATTGATCAAACACATCCTGATGTAGGTATTTCTATACCCCTGTTACACACTTATGCATTCTGAATCTTCTTTGAGTAAAACTGGAAGAGGGGTATAAGGTCTAAAGTCAAGTCTAAACTCCAAATAATAAAATTAGAAAAATCTTGATTGCAGAGCAGCTCATTCAACCTCTCACCTCGGAGGCCAAGAACTTACTGGAGAGGGAGTGGAGGTGGGAGGGATTAAAAGCTCTTGTAAGGGTTCTTGACCTCCACCTGGTGGCAGGAAGTATATCCCACATGTTATGGACACCTATGGAAGATGTCATCTCCAAATTTGCTTATTATTGACTATTTTGTTGTAAAACAGTCTTGAATTGTTTACAATCTCTATAGGAATATTACAAACTAATTTTTTGTATCATGAATATGAAAGAACAAACTATATCAAAATATTAAATTAAAAGTTTAAAAGGTTTACATCGATATTGAGAGGCACATAATAGAGCAACTAATCAAGTGACTATTGGTTCATAAGCACAGCTCCAAAAACTATTTTGACTAGTTTTAACTTCATAAACTTGAAAACTTTAAAATCAAATACATTTTACATTTTCAAAAACATTTTAAAACAAAAATGTATCTAAAAGCTGTGTATTTTAAATTAGATATTAAAAAAAAAATTCTATCCTAAATATTTTTTTTCTTTTCATTTTCATGCTTGTAGAAGTAATAAAGCTTTAAGATTTTTTTCGTTCAACCTCCACTCTGTCAGATTCAGAGATCCTGAGGATTCAATGGACCTTGAGAGGAAGAGTCCAAGGAGGGGAGGAAGAGATCTTGGAGAGAACCGCATACCAAGTCCTGTGGGGCCACACCAGAGCAATGAGAATTACTGAAGTCAATTCCGGTTTGATTCTTGGAACCAAAACCAATGGAGGAAATATATAGGCCAGTTGAAAGTTCCAAGGACAGACAAGAGCATCTATCATTTGAGATTTTGAATCTCCTGACCTTTAGCAATAAACTGGAAGTTTGTGGTTCAGTTTGGACGCCATAAGGCCCATTTCTGGAAGACCCCCATCTCAGAGCTAATTGATCAAACACATCCTGATGAAGGGACCATTCTCCTGGATGTACCGACTGCTTAAGAAATCTGCTTCCCAGTTGAATTTTTCTGTCTGAAAAGGAGCCAAGAATGGAGAGCCCAAAGGATTGCACAAAGTTCTAGGATGTTGATAGGTTACCTCCCAAATAGTGCCCCAACCCATCAGGCTTGCATCTGTAGTGACCACGGTCCAGGTAGGCTGAAGAAATTAAGCTCCATGGGTCAAATAAGGGCTGACCCTCCACCATGAGAGAGATCATTGGACTGATGAACTGAGCTCTATTTGCTGTTCCAGATGAAAGCAATTCTTTGACCACTGTTGAAGCAAGGATAACTGAAGGGGACGAAGATGAAAATGAGCAAAAGGCACTGTGTCTCACACCACTACCATAAGACCCACTACTTCCATGCACTGTGCTACAGATGGGGAATGAGTCATCTGTAAAGAGTGACAGGCCATTTGCTGTTTGGCCTTGCGAGTCTCTGTGAGAAACAAGTGCATTTGAACAGTCGATTAGGACTCCCAGAAAGGCTACCTTTGTAGCTGGGTATAAAGAAATCTTGAAAACATTGATGTTCCATCCATGTTCCTGAAGGAAGGAAATCACCTTCTGGGTATGAGAAAATGCCAGAGAAAGATGGGGCTTGGATCAAGATGTCGTCCAAATAAGGAGCAATGGAGATTCCCTGTGTTCTGATCACCGCTACAGAGCGCCTAAAACCTTCATGAAGGTGCGAGGGGCAGTGGCTAAACCAAAAGGTAGAGCCAC
The DNA here is from genome assembly GCF_027579735.1 of Bombina bombina. Taxonomy (NCBI): domain Eukaryota; kingdom Metazoa; phylum Chordata; class Amphibia; order Anura; family Bombinatoridae; genus Bombina; species Bombina bombina. The sequence continues at coordinate 199,354,969 of NC_069499.1, read as the reverse complement.
AGGCTGGTAATGCAAATCTTAGAAACTGGATATGGTCTTTGTGAATTGTGATGTGTAGAAAAGCATCTTTCAAATCTATGGTTGTCATCAATTGACCCTCTTGAACAAAGGGCAAAATGGTGCAGACCATTTTCATCTTGAAACAACTTGTTTAGGGTCTTTAGATGCAGAATGGGACGGTAGGTGTCCTAGTTCTTTGGGACAATAAAGAGGTTGGAATAGAATCCTTTTCCCTGTTGAGAGGGTGAGACACGTATTACTGTTACCAAATTCTCTAAATCTAGAAGACATTGAATAAAGGTAACTGACTTTAGAAGATCCTTTGGATTGCGAGACAGATGAAAGCATTCACAGGGAGGCCTAGTGCAAAATCCTGTACGGTTACCCTGGGATATAATGTTGAACTGATCTGCACCAGGCCTTCTGAAACTCAAATCTGCCTCCTAACAGAGAATCCTCTGGACAAGGGACTGTCCCTTTGTGCAGCTTTCTGACTGGAGTTGGGCTTCTTGGTCTGTTTATTCTTAAACCAGAAAGATGCTGGCTTCCAGGAAGGTTTGGAGGAGTCAGACTTCCGATTGGAAGAGAACTTCTGGTCTCTGGTAGAGCGAAAGGAATAAAAATGATTAGTTTACTTATATTTTTACTTCAAGTTCTTGTCCTGAGGGAGAAAGGCTCCTTTACCTCCAGTAACATGTTTAGAGACCATATCAGCTGACCAGGATTTAAAACATAAAGCTCTCTTTAGCAGAACAGCAATGGACATTTTTTTTTTTTAATCAGCTTTATTATCAAAATAAATTCCATACAATGTAAGGAGTTGTTACTATTGTATACTAACAATAGCTGATCATTTTCCACAATTTAGAGGCGCACATATTTGATTTTAGGAAGTCACAGTTTTCACATTAATGTGCATCTCCAAACAATATAGAGTTAAAACTAAACAACAAAATAATACATTAACAATTTGAAAACCATTACCTAGCAATAAGCATGTTGCAGCCAAGAAACTGATTTTGTTACAATATCTTGTAGGCTCTATACAAGCGTTATAATGTGAGAAATTGTTTGCATCGCCTCAGAGTGCTCTTAGTGATATCACCCCTTGTCTGAACTAGTCAGGCTAACAGCTATATTCCAAGTCCCTATTGGTGTGCTTGTATCTACCCTCCTGTTTTGTTTTAAGGTAACTTTCCCACATACCAACTATTTCAGCATAAAGGTCCATTCTGTCATATTTTAGGTAGTGGCACTCCTCCATTTCTATTAATTCTGATGTCTTTTGTACCCACATCGTCATATAGGGGGCTTCCCTACCTCTCCAATTTTTGGCTATCAGAAATTTAATGCTATTTACCATTATGGTAAAAATTCTCAATTTAGGTTTATGTTTTAACTTAGGTGGTTTGTTTAAAAGCCAAATCAAAGGGTCCAACGGTAGCTGTGCTTCTACAATTATTTAAATTTCTCCAATGACCTGGTTCCAAAGATCACGGATAGAGGAAACCACCACCTCATGTGCGCCATATCGCTTCCGACATGCTCACACCTCCAACATCTGTTCTCCGAACCGCTAAATAATCTATGGAGTCTCTTTGGAGTGTAGTACCACCTATGTAGAATTTTAAAATTTATTTCCAATACTCAGAGAAATCGAAGACTTCACGGTGTAATGAAAGATTTGTGAACAAGTTTGAGGGAGAATAATTTTTCCCAGGTCTCTTTCCCAACTCTCCATGTAACCTAAAACCTGACCAGGTCGATTCTGAACCAGCAACTTATATATCTTAGAGATTGTGTGTCTTGGGGGAGGGTTTTGTGTGAACAGGGATTCAAAGTGAGTAAGGGGTCTTGTCATATTTCTGGCTTGTGGGTACGATTGTAAGAGGTGATTTAGTTTAAAATAGGTGAACCAATTTGCGAAGCTTTTCAGCCCCTGTTCTACGATCTCCTTTTGGAGCTTAAGTTGTTCCTTATCTATGAGGTGATATACAGGTAAATCATTCAGTGGTTGAGGTGGTAGTGTTTGTAGGATCAGAGGACCAAAGTCTAGTTCCCCATTTTTAACCAGTGACGTTAGAGGGGAGGGTCTAGATTTAAGAAAGGGGAAGTGTATGAGGGTCTTGTTCCAAGTGTTGAGGGTCTCCAAGATGATTGGATTATTAGTGGTTATGATAGGCGTGGATGCAAACGACCAACACCATTCACTGATGCGCGACATGTGGAGACTATCTAGTTCTATGTCTACCCAACGTTTATTGTGGGGGGGTGTGTACAAGTCAAGTATTCTTTGTAAGAAAATGGCCGATCTATATGCCTGTAGGTCTGGCATGCCAAGACCACCCTGATCTTTATGTTTCATCATAACTGATTTGTTGATTCTGGGGTGTTTCCTGTTCCATGTAAATTTGCTAAAGGATGTTTGTAGGGATGCAATATAGAATTTGGGGAGGGGGATCGGTAATGTCTGAAGCAGGTATAATATGCGGGGAAATACATTCATTTTTAGTAAATTGATGCGTCCCATCCACGAGATTCTTTTATTTCGCCATCTGGATAAGTAGTTTATTATGTTATCTCTCAGAGGTTTAAAGTTATAACAAAACACCAAGTCTAGCGTGGGGGTAAGCAATAGACATTTTTAACATAAATTTTAATGATGTCAAACTGCACTGCACATGAAATCATTAGACATCATAAGGACTTTAATGAAGTTACGGATATCCTTGGATGACTATTCAGGGAGCATCTGAGAGAGAGAATCACACCAAAAGGTTGCTGCAGTGGCCACACAAGTGATTGCCACTGCTTGTCTAAGCTGAAGAGCCGATTGAGAAAATAATGTACTCAGCAAAGACTCCAATTTGCGGTCCATTGGGTCCTTAAACGAGGAACTATCATTTCCATAGGGATAGTCATGCGTTTTGCTAGAGTGGAAATAGCTTCATCCAACTTAAGTACTGCTTCCCAGGCTGTCATACTCCCAACAGGTTCAAGAAGATGTATCCCCTTTCATAAAAGAATATAAGGAATGCCTGGTCTCTTCCATTCTCTACCAATATAGTTTGTAACCAAGTCTGGAGCTTCAAAAGCCCTAGGGACTTTTCGGCAGATCTTTGAAAACCTGATTGAACTTATTTACAGGTTATGGAGTTTCTGTTCCGACATTTCTAAGGTGTTTAGAACTTCCTGTATAAGGAAACAAATATGGTTCACTCTTCTGAGGAGGCCAAGAACTTAATGGAGAGGGAGTGGAGGTGGGAGGAATTAAAAGCTCTTGTAAGGGTTCTTGACCTCCACCTGGTGGTGGGAAGTATATCCCACATGTTATGGACACCTATGGAAGATGCCATCACCAAATTTGCTTATTATTAACTATTTTGTTGTGAAACAGTCTTGAATGGTTTACAATCTCTATAGAAATATTACAAACCAATTTTTTGTATCATGCATATAAAAGAACATAAACTATATTAAAATAATAAATTAAAAGTTTAAAATGTTTACATCAATATTGAGAGGCACATAATAGAGCAACTCATCAAGTGACTCATTGGTTCATAAGGACAGCTCCCAAAACTATTTTGACCAGTTTGAACTTCATAAACTTGAAAACTTGAAAATCAAATACATTTTACATTTTCAAAAACATTTTAAAACAAAAATGTATCTAAAAGCTGTGTATTTTAAATTAGATATTAAAAAAAAATTCCTATCCTAAATATTTTTTTTCCATTTTCATGCTTGTAGAAGTAATAAAGCTTTAAGAATTGCCAACCAAATGGCTGGCAGAAGTTTCTCTCCGAACTTCTTAAAGGGACATTAAACCCCAAAATTTTCTTTCATGATTCAGATAGAGGATATCATTTTTAAAAAGTTTCCAATTTACTTCTATTATATAAAAAAAAAAATATTCTCATGTTATTCTTTGTTGAAGAGATACCTAGTTAGGTAGCGTGCACATGCCTGAAGCACTACACAACAGGAAATAGTGCTGCCATCTAGTGCCCCTGCTAATGTAAAACATTGTTGCAAAACTGCTGCTATATAGTGCTGCAGACACGTGCACACGCTTGAGCTTTCATTTCTGCTTTTCCACAAAGGATAACAAGAAAACTAAGAACATTTGATAATAGAAGTAAATTAAAGTTTTTTAAAATGTTATGTTCTATCTAAATCATGAAAGAAAAAAATTGTGTTTTATGTCCCTTTAAATATGTAAAAGTTAAAGGGACAGGAAACCCCACATTTTTCTTTCATGATTTGGATAGAACATACAATTTTAAACAACTTTTCACTTTACTTCCATTAACAAATTTGCTTCATTCTCTTGTTATCCTTTGCTGAAGGAACAGCATTGCACTACTGGCAGCAAGAAAAAACAGAATTTATGCTTACCTGATAAATTACTTTCTCCAACGGTGTGTCCGGTCCACGGCGTCATCCTTACTTGTGGGATATTCTCTTACCCAACAGGAAATGGCAAAGAGTCCCAGCAAAGCTGGCCATATAGTCCCTCCTAGGCTCCGCCCACCCCAGTCATTCGACCGACGGACAGGAGGAAATATATATAGGAGAAACCATATGGTACCGTGGTGACTGTAGTTAGAGAAAATAATTCATCAGACCTGATTAAAAAACCAGGGCGGGCCGTGGACCGGACACACCGTTGGAGAAAGTAATTTATCAGGTAAGCATAAATTCTGTTTTCTCCAACATTGGTGTGTCCGGTCCACGGCGTCATCCTTACTTGTGGGAACCAATACCAAAGCTTTAGGACACGGATGAAGGGAGCTTGCAAAACCTTTCTCCCAAAAATAGCCTCCGAAGAAGCAAAAGTATCAAATTTGTAAAATTTGCCAAAAGTGTGCAGTGAAGACCAAGTCGCTGCCTTACATATCTGGTCAACAGAAGCCTCGTTCTTGAAGGCCCATGTGGAAGCCACAGCCCTAGTGGAGTGAGCTGTGATTCTCTCAGGAGGCTGCCGTCCGGCAGTCTCATAAGCCAATCGGATGATGCTTTTAAGCCAAAAGGAAAGAGAGGTAGAAGTCGCTTTTTGACCTCTCCTTTTACCAGAATAGACAACAAACAAAGAAGAGGTTTGTCTGAAATCCTTTGTAGCCTCTAAATAGAATTTTAGAGCACGGACTACGTCCAAATTGTATAACAAACGTTCCTTCTTTGAAACTGGATTCGGACATAAAGAAGGTACAACTATCTCCTGGTTAATATTCTTGTTAGAAACAACCTTCGGAAGAAAACCAGGTTTAGTACGCAAAACCACCTTATCTGCATAAGATAACTCTGAAACTCTTCTAGCAGAAGAAATTGCAACCAAAAACAAAACTTTCCAAGATAGTAACTTAATATCTATGGAATGTAAAGGTTCAAACGAAACCCCTTGAAGAACTGAAAGAACTAGATTTAGACTCCAGGGAGGAGTCAAAGGTCTGTAAACAGGCTTGATCCTAACCAGAGCCTGAACAAATGCTTGAACAGCTGCCAGTCTTTTGTGTAGTAAGACAGATAAAGCAGAGTTCTGTCCCTTTAGAGAACTTGCAGATAATCCTTTCTCCAAACCTTCTTGTCTTATCCCATGGGAATCCTTTGGATTCACACCAACAGATATATTTTTTCCATATTTTATGGTAAATTTTTCTAGTTACCGGTTTTCTGGCCTGAACCAGAGTATCTATCACAGAATCTGAAAACCCACGCTTCGATAAAATCAAGCGTTCAATCTCCAAGCCGTCAGCTGGAGGGAGACCAGATTTGGATGTTCGAATGGACCCTGAACAAGAAGGTCCTGTCTCAAAGGTAGCTTCCAAGGTGGAGCCGATGACATATTCACCAGGTCTGCATACCAAGTCCTGCGTGGCCACGCAGGAGCTATCAAGATCACCGAGGACCTCTCCTGATTGATCCTGGCTACCAGCCTGGGAATGAGAGGAAACGGTGGAAATACATAAGCTAGGTTGAAGGTCCAAGGTGCTACTAGTGCATCTACTAGATTCGCCTTGGGATCCCTGGATCTGGACCCGTAGCAAGGAACCTTGAAGTTCTGACGCGACGCCATCAGATCCATGTCTGGAACGCCCCATAATTGAGTTATTTGGGCAAAGATCTCCGGATGGAGTTCCCACTCCCCCGGATGGAATGTCTGACGACTCAGAAAATCCGCCTCCCAGTTTTCCACTCCTAGGATGTGGATCGCAGACAGGTGGCAGGAGTGATCCTCCGCCCATTGAATTATCTTGGTTACTTCCTTCATCGCCAGGGAACTCCTTGTTCCCCCCTGATGATTGATATACGCAACGGTCGTCATGTTGTCTGATTGGAACCTTATGAATCTGGCCTTTGCTAGTTGAGGCCAAGCCCTGAGAGCATTGAATATCGCTCTGAGTTCCAGAATGTTTATCGGGAGAAGAGACTCTTCCCGAGACCATAGACCCTGAGCTTTCAGGGATTCCCAGACCGCGCCCCAGCCCACTAGACTGGCGTCGGTCGTGACAAAGACCCACTCTGGTCTGCGGAAGCTCATTCCCTGGGACAGATGTTCCAGGGTCAGCCACCAACGGAGTGAATCTCTGGTCTTCTGATCTACTTGAATCATTGGAGACAAGTCTGTATAGTCCCCATTCCACTGTTTGAGCATGCACAGTTGTAATGGTCTTAGATGAATTCGTGCAAAAGGAACTATGTCCATTGTTGCAACCATCAACCCTACTACTTCCATGCACTGCGCTATGGAAGGACGAGGAACAGAATGAAGCACTTGACAAGAGCTTAGAAGTTTTGATTTTCTGACCTCTGTCAGAAAAATCCTCATTTCTAAGGAATCTATTATTGTTCCCAAGAAGGGAACTCTTGTTGACGGGGACAGAGAACTTTTTTCTTTGTTCACCTTCCATCCGTGAGATCTGAGAAAGGCTAGGACGATGTCCGTATGAGCCTTTGCTTTTGACAGGGACGACGCTTGAATCAGGATGTCGTCCAAGTAAGGTACTACTGCAATGCCCCTTGGTCTTAGAACCGCTAGAAGGGACCCTAGTACCTTTGTGAAAATCCTTGGAGCAGTGGATAATCCAAATGGAAGTGCCACAAACTGGTAATGCTTGTCCAGAAAAGCGAACCTTAGGAACTGATGATGTTCCTTGTGGATAGGAATATGTAGGTACGCATCCTTTAAATCCACGGTAGTCATAAATTGATTTTCCTGGATAGTAGGTAGGATCGTTCGAATAGTTTCCATTTTGAACGATGGTACCCTGAGTAATTTGTTTAGGATCTTTAGATCCAAAATTGGTCTGAATGTTCCCTCTTTTTTGGGAACTATGAACAGATTGGAATAAAATCCCATTCCTTGTTCTCTTATTGGAACTGGATGTATCACTCCCATCTTTAACAGGTCTTCTACACAATGTAAGAATGCCTGTCTCTTTATTTGGTTTGAAGATAATTGAGACCTGTGGAACCTTCCCCTTGGGGTAGTTCCTTGAATTCCAGGAGATAACCTTGAGAAACTATTTCTAGCGCCCAAGGATCCTGAACATCTCTTGCCCAAGCCTGAGCAAAGAGAGAAAGTCTGCCCCCCACTAGATCCGGTCCCGGATCGGGGGCTATCCCTTCATGCTGTTTTGGTAGCAGTGGTAGGCTTCTTGGCCTGCTTACCCTTGTTCCAGCCTTGCATTGGTTTCCAGGCTGGTTTGGGTTGTGAAGTATTACCCTCTTGCTTAGAGGATACAGAATTAGAGACTGGTCCGTTTCTGCGAAAGGGACGAAAATTAGGCTTATTATTAGCCTTAAAAGACCTATCCTGTGGGAGGGCGTGGCCATTTCCCCCAGTGATGTCTGAAATAATCTCTTTCAAATCAGGTCCAAATAATGTTTTACCTTTGAAAGGAATGTTAAGCAATTTTGTCTTGGAAGACACATCCGCTGACCAAGACTTTAGTCAAAGCACTCTGCGCGCCACGACAGCAAACCCTGAATTTTTCGCCGCTAATCTAGCTAATTGCAAAGCGGCATCTAAAACAAGAGTTAGCCAATTTAAGTGCTTGAACTCTGTCCATAACCTCCTCATACGAAGATTCTTTACCGAGCGATTTTTCTAGTTCCTCGAACCAGAAACACGCTGCCGTAGTGACAGGAACAATGCATGAAATTGGTTGTAGAAGGTAACCTTGCTGTACAAAAATCTTTTTAAGCAAACCCTCTAATTTCTTATCCATAGGATCTTTGAAAGCACAACTATCTTCGATAGGAATAGTAGTGCGTTTGTTTAGAGTAGAAACCGCCCCCTCGACCTTGGGGACTGTCTGCCATAAGTCCTTTCTGGGGTCGACTATAGGAAATAATTTCTTAAATATAGGGGGGGGGGGACAAAAGGTATGCCGGGCCTTTCCCACTCTTTATTTACTATGTCCGCCACCCGCTTGGGTATAGGAAAAGCGTCGGGGGGCACCGGAACCTCTAGGAACTTGTCCATCTTACATAATTTCTCTGGAATGACCAAATTGTCACAATCATCCAGAGTAGATAACACCTCCTTAAGCAGTGCGCGGAGATGTTCTAATTTAAATTTAAATGTCACAACATCAGGTTCAGCTTGATGAGAAATTTTTCCTGAATCTGAAATTTCTCCATCAGACAAAACCTCCCTCATGGCCCCTTGAGATTGGTGTGAGGGTATGACAGAATAATTATCATCAGCGCCCTCCTGCTCTTCAGTGTTTAAAACAGAGCAATCGCGCTTTCTCTGATAAGTAGGCATTTTGGATAAAAGATTTGCTATGGAGTTATCCATTACAGCCGTTAATTGTTGCATGGTAATAAGTATTGGCGCACTAGATGTACTAGGGGCCTCCTGTGTGGGCATAACTGGTGTAGACACAGTAGGGGATGATGTAGCATCATGTTTACTCCCCTCATTTTAAGGAATCATCTTGGGCAATATCATTATCTGTTGCAATACTGTCCTTACTTTGTTTGGACACTATGGCACAATTATCACATAAATTTAAATGGGGAGACACATTGGCTTTCATACATATAGAACATAGCTTATCTGATGGTACAGACATGTTAAACAGGCTTAAACTTGTCAACAAAGCACAAAAAACGTTTTAAAATAAAACCGTTACTGTCACTTTAAATTTCAAACTGAAAACACTTTATTACTGAATATGTGAAAAAGTATGAAGGAATTGTTCAAAAATTACCAAAATTTCACCAGTGTCTTAAAGCATTAAAAGTATTGCACACCAAATTTCAGAGCTTTAACCCTTAAATTAACGGAACCGGAGCCGTTTTTTACATTTAACCCCTATACAGTCCCAGAATGGGGCTCTGTCTATAACTAGAAAGGCCCCCATCTGAAAAAGGTGTCCAACACAGTGCCTGCCGTTTTTCTAAACGTTCCCCAAGATTATAATACCAATAATTAGTTAGAATCTGCATAATATGCCTAGTAAAGCAATTGTTTTAGCCCAGAAAAATGTCTACCAGTTTTTAAGCCCTTTTTGAAGCCCTTTATTCTATTATGTTTAACTAAGAAAATGGCTTACTGGTCCCCATGAGGGGAAATGACAGCCTTCCAGCATTACATGGTCTTGTTAGAAATATGGCTAGTCATACCTTAAGCAGAAAAGACTGCTAACTGTTTCCCCCAACTGAAGTTACTTCATCTCAACAGTCCTGTGTGGAAACAGCAATTGATTTCAGTTACTGTCTGCTAAAATCATCTTCCTCTTACAAACAGAAATCTTCATCCTTTTCTGTTTCAGAGTAAATAGTACATACCAGCACTATTTTAAAATAACAAACACTTGATAGAAGAATAAAACTACATTTAAACACCAAAAAACTCTTAACCATCTCCGTGGAGATGTTGCCTGTGCAACGGCAAAGAGAATGACTGGGGTGGGCGGAGCCTAGGAGGGATCATGTGACCAGCTTTGCTGGGACTCTTTGCCATTTCCTGTTGGGGAAGAGAATATCCCACAAGTAAGGATGACGCCGTGGACCGGACACACCAATGTTGGAGAAACATCTAGTTAGCCAATCACAAGAGACAAATGTGTGCAAACACCAATCAGCAGCTAGCTCCCACTAGTGTAGGATGTGTGTGTACAAAGAACAAAGCACATTTGAAAATAGAAGTGAATTTAAAAGAGTCTTAAAATTAGATGTTCTATCTGAATCATGCAATTTTATTTTTGACTTTTCTATCCCTTTAATAAAAGTTTGCCAACAGCTGAAAAAACTTCTTGAGGTGTACAACACTGTAACTGACCCTTTTTGTATAACGTTTTTTAACTTGCAATTTCCATGGGATATTATAATTAATGTTACATTTGGATTATAATGGGATATATAGTTAATTTTACCCATATAGCAATAGATTTGTGCGTTGAAAGCTAAAGCCAATAAAATGACTCAGTAGCTTCTTACCTTCATTGGGATGCTCTGGGCTGCTGCTGTAATCCACAGAACAAGCACTGTCTGGGCTGTGCTTTTCTTGACACACATCATCATCAGGGTAACCTCTATGCGGAAATGCTTTTACTTCAAACTCACTGCAGACAACAAAAGCAAGGGCTTAATGCTAAGAAACAGCTACTGAACTGCAAAAAACCCTCCCGGCCCACAGTTCTATACAAGAAGAGAGTAAGATCCTGCACTGCACCAGATGTAGATTACTCATAAAAAAAGACTTCTTATAAGTACCATATCTCCTTAACTTTAAAACTCCATGGCTCAACAATCTATTGGCGGTTCAATAACTCACAGGCCTTCAAACCTATCTGCCTGTCCTCACAATAGAAGGTGGCACACTGCACTTCACTGGCTTCTTTAAATTAATTTTCCCAAATAAGAAGTTTAATACTTTTTTCATTGTCTACAGAACTGCACATATAATACATTAGGAAGGGTCTGTAGGTCAAATTCTATCACCTAACGTCATTATTTCCAGGCATATATAACCAACGCTTAAAGGGACAGTCTACACCAAATTTTTTCTTATTTAAAAAGATAGATAATCCCTTTATTACCCATTCCCCGTTTCTGCATAACCAACACAGTTATATTAATATACTTTTTACCTCTGTGATTACCTTGCATCTAAGCCTTTGCAGACAGCCTCCTTATCTAAGTGCCTTTAACAGGCATGCAGTGTAGTCAAACAGTGAAGACTCCTAAATAACTTCACGGGAGTGAGCACAATGTTATCTATATGACACGTGAACTAGCACAGTCTAACTGTGAAAAACTTTCAAAATGCTCTGAGCTAGGAGGCGGTTTTCAACTGTTAAGAAATCAGTTTGAGCCTAGCTAGGTTTAGCTTTTCAAAAATACCACCAAGGGAACAAAGCAAATTTGATGATAAAAGTAAATTGGAAAGTTGTTTAAAATTGCATGCCCTATCTGAATCATGAAAGTTTAGTTTTGACTTTACTGTCCCTTTAAGAAATATTTTATAAACTATAAGTGGCTTAACCATTGACCATTTTCCTAAAACTGTTTAAAAACACAAAACATAATTTATGCTTACCTGATAAATTTATTTCTCTTGTAGTGTATCCAGTCCACGGATCATCCATTACTTATGGGATATTAACTCCTCCCCAACAGGAAGTGCAAGAGGATTCACCCAGCAGAGCTGCTACATAGCTCCTCCCCTAACTGCCATTACCAGTCATTCGACCGAAAACATGCAGAGAAAGGAAAACCATAGGGTACAGTGGTGACTGTAGTTTAATGGAAAAATTACCTGCCTTAAAGTGACAGGGCGGGCCGTGGACTGGATACACTACAAGAGAAATAAATTTATCAGGTAAGCATAAATTATGTTTTCTCTTGTTAAGTGTATCCAGTCCACGGATCATCCATTACTTATGGGATACCAATACCAAAGCTAAAGTACACGGATGACGGGAGGGACAGGCAGGCTCTTTATACGGAAGGAACCACTGCCTGAAGAACCTTTCTCCCAAAAACAGCCTCCGAAGAAGCAAAAGTGTCAAATTTGTAAAATTTGGAAAAAGTATGAAGAGAAGACCAAGTTGCAGCCTTGCAAATCTGTTCAACAGAAGCCTCATTCTTAAAGGCCCAAGTGGAAGCCACAGCTCTAGTAGAATGTGCTGTAATTCTTTCAGGAGGCTGCTGTCCAGCAGTCTCATAGGCTAACCGTATTATGCTACGAAGCCAAAAGGAGAGAGAGGTAGCCGAAGCTTTTTGACCTCTCCCTCTGACCAGAATAAACGACAAACAGGGAAGACGTTTGTCGAAAATCCTTAGTTGCCTGTAGATAAAATTTCAGGGCACGGACTACATCTAGATTGTGTAGCAGACGTTCCTTTTTCGAAGAAGGATTAGGACACAAAGATGTAACAACAATCTCTTGATTGATATTCCTGTTAGTGACCACCTTAGGTAGGAACCCAGGTTTAGTACGCAGAACTACCTTGTCTGAATGAAAAATCGGATAAGGAGAATCACAATGTAAGGCAGATAACTCAGACTCTTCGAGCCGAGGAAATCGCCATTAAAAACAGAACTTTCCAAGATAACAACTTGATATCAATGGAATGAAGGGGTTCAAACGGAACCCCCTGTAAAACATTAAGAACTAAGTTCAAACTCCATGGTGGAGCAACAATTTTAAACACAGGCTTGATCCTAGCTAAAGCCTGACAAAAAGCTTGAACGTCCGGAACTTCTGACAGACGTTTGTGTAAAAGAATGGACAGAGCTGAAATCTGTCCCTTTAAGGAACTAGCGGATAAACCCTTTTCTAAACCTTCTTGTAGAAAAGACAATATCCTCGGAATCCTAACCTTACTCCATGAGTAACTCTTGGATTTGCACCAATATAAGTATTTGCACCATATCTTATGGTAAATCTTTCTGGTAACAGGCTTCCTAGCCTGTATTAAGGTATCAATAACTGACTCAGAAAAACCACGTTTTGATAAATCAAGCGTTCAATTTCCAAGCAGTCAGCTTCAGAGAAATTAGATTTTGATGTTTGAAGGGACCCTGGATCAGATGGTCCTGTTTCAGAGGTAGCGACCAAGGTGGACAGGATGACATGTCCACTAGATCTGCATACCAAGTCCTGCGTGGCCATGCAGGCGCTATTAGAATCACTGATGCTCTCTCCTGTTTGATTCTGGCAATCAATCGAGGAAGCATCGGGAAGGGTGGAAACACATAAGCCATCCCGAAGGTCCAAGGTGCTGTCAAAGCATCTATCAGAACCGCTCCCGGATCCCTGGATCTGGACCCGTAACGAGGAAGCTTGGCGTTCTGTCGAGACGCCATGAGATCTATCTCTGGTTTGCCCCAACGTCGAAGTATTTGGGCAAAGACCTCCGGATGAAGTTCCCACTCCCCCGGATGAAAAGTCTGACGACTTAAGAAATCCGCCTCCCAGTTCTCCACTCCCGGGATGTGGATTGCAGACAGGTGGCAAGAGTGAGACTCTGCCCAGCGAATTATCTTTGATACTTCCATCATTGCTAGGGAGCTTCTTGTCCCTCCCTGATGGTTGATGTAAGCTACAGTCGTGATGTTGTCCGACTGAAACCTGATGAACCCCCGAGTTGTTAACTGGGGCCAAGCCAGAAGGGCATTGAGAACTGCTCTCAATTCCAGAATGTTTATTGGTAGGAGACTCTCCTCCTGATTCCATTGTCCCTGAGCCTTCAGAGAATTCCAGACAGCGCCCCAACCTAGTAGGCTGGCGTCTGTTGTTACAATTGTCCAGTCCGGCCTGCTGAATGGCATCCCCCTGGACAGATGTGGCCGAGAAAGCCACCATAGAAGAGAATTTCTGGTCTCTTGATCCAGATTCAGAGTAGGGGACAAGTCTGAGTAATCCCCATTCCACTGACTTAGCATGCACAATTGCAGCGGTCTGAGATGTAGACGTGCAAAGGGTACTATGTCCATTGCTGCTACCATTAAGCCGATCACCTCCATGCATTGAGCTACTGACGGGTGTTGAATGGAATGAAGGACACGGCATGCATTTTGAAGCTTTGTTAACCTGTCTTCTGTCAGGTAAATCTTCATTTCTACAGAATCTATAAGAGTCCCCAAGAAGGGAACTCTTGTGAGTGGAAAGAGAGAACTCTTCTTTTCGTTCACCTTCCATCCATGCGACCTTAGAAATGCCAGTACTAACTCTGTATGAGACTTGGCAGTTTGAAAGCTTGAAGCTTGTATCAGAATGTCGTCTAGGTACGGAGCTACCGCAATTCCTCGCGGTCTTAGTACCGCCAGAAGAGCACCCAGAACCTTTGTGAAGATTCTCGGAGCCGTAGCCAATCCGAATGGAAGAGCTACAAACTGGTAATGCCTGTCTAGAAAGGCAAACCTTAGATACCGGTAATGATCTTTGTGAATCGGTATGTGAAGGTAAGCATCCTTTAAATCCACTGTGGTCATGTACTGACCCTTTTGGATCATGGGTAAAATTGTCCGAATAGTTTCCATTTTGAACGATGGAACTCTTAGGAATTTGTTTAGGATCTTTAAATCCAAGATTGGCCTGAAAGTTCCCTCTTTTTTGGGACCCACAAACAGATTTGAGTAAAACCCTTGTCCTTGTTCCGACCGCGGAACCGGATGGATCACTCCCATTAATAAAAGATCTTGTACGCAGCGTAGAAACGCCTCTTTCTTTATTTGGTTTGTTGACAACCTTGACAGATGAAATCTCCCTCTTGGGGGAGAGAATTTGAAGTCTAGAAGGTATCCCTGAGATATGATCTCTAACGCCCAGGGATCCTGGACATCTCTTGCCCAAGCCTGGGCGAAGAGAGAAAGTCTGCCCCCCACTTGATCCGTTCCCGGATCGGGGGCCCTCGATTCATGCTGTCTTAGGGGCAGCAGCAGGTTTCCTGGCCTGCTTGCCCTTGTTCCAGGACTGGTTAGGTCTCCAGCCTTGTCTGTAGCGAGCAACAGCTCCTTCCTGTTTTGGTGCAGAGGAAGTTGATGCTGCTCCTGCTTTGAAATTACGAAAGGAACGAAAATTAGACTGTCTAGCCTTAGGTTTGGCTCTGTCTTGAGGCAGGGCATGGCCTTTACCTCCTGTAATGTCAGCGATAATTTCTTTCAACCCGGGCCCGAATAAGGTCTGCCCTTTGAAAGGTATATTAAGCAATTTAGATTTAGAAGTAACGTCAGCTGACCAGGATTTTAGCCACAGTGCTCTGCGTGCCTGAATGGCGAATCCGGAATTCTTAGCCGTAAGTTTAGTTAAATGTACTACGGCATCTGAAATAAATGAGTTAGCTAACTTAAGGGCTTTAAGCTTGTGTGTAATCTCATCTAATGGAGCTGATTCAAGTGTCTCTTCCAGAGACTCAATCCAAAATGCTGCTGCAGCCGTGACAGGCGCAATGCATGCAAGAGGTTGCAATATAAAACCTTGTTGAACAAACATTTTCTTAAGGTAACCCTCTAACTTTTTATCCATTGGATCTGAAAAGGCACAGCTATCCTCCACCGGGATAGTGGTACGCTTAGCTAAAGTAGAAACTGCTCCCTCCACCTTAGGGACCGTTTGCCATAAGTCCCGTGTGGTGGCGTCTATTGGAAACATCTTTCTAAATATCGGAGGGGGTGAGAACGGCACACCGGGTCTATCCCACTCCTTAGTAACAATTTCAGTAAGTCTCTTAGGTATAGGAAAAACGTCAGTACTCACCGGTACCGTAAAATATTTATCCAACCTACACATTTTCTCTGGTATTGCAACTGTGTTACAATCATTCAGAGCCGCTAACACCTCCCCTAGTAATACACGGAGGTTTTACAGCTTAAATTTAAAATTTGAAATATCTGAATCCAGTTTGTTTGGATCAGAACCGTCACCCGCAGAATGAAGCTCTCCGTCCTCATGTTCTGCAAATTGTGACGCAGTGTCTGACATGGCCCTAATATTATCAGCGCACTCTGTTCTCACCCCAGAGTGATCACGCTTACCTCTTAGTTCTGGTAATTTAGCCAAAACTTCAGTCATAACAGTAGCCATATCCTGTAATGTGATTTGTAATGGCCGCCCAGATGTACTCGGCGCTACAATATCACGCACCTCCCGAGCGGGAGATGCAGGTACTGACACGTGAGGCGAGTTAGTCGGCATAACTCTCCCCTCGTTGGTGAAATATGTTCAATTTGTACAGATTGACTTTTATTTAAAGTAGCATCAATACAGTTAGTACATAAATTTCTATTGGGCTCCACTTTGGCTTTAGCACATATAGCACAGATATCTTCCTCTGAATCAGACATGTTTAACACACTAGCAAATAAACTAGCAACTTGGAAATACTTTTCAAGTAATTTACTATAATATGAAAACGTACTGTGCCTATAAGAAGCACAGAAAAAGTTATGACAGTTGAAAATTAATAAACTGAAAAGTTATAGCATCAAATCTTTGTAAAAAACACAATTTTAGCAAAGGATTGCTCCCATTAGCAAAGGATAACTAACCCTGATAGCAGAAAAAAAATAAAAAAAAAAAAAAATACATAAATAAACGTTTTTTTATCACAGTCAACTACAATCTCACAGCTCTGCTGTGAGTGATTACCTCACTCAAAACAAGTTTTGAAGACCCCTGAGTTCTGAACCGGATCATGCAGGGAAGAAAATAAACTTCTGACTGAATTTTTTGATGCGTAGCAAAAGCACCTCTCCCCCTCACACATAACAGTGAGAGAGATCAGTAAACTGTCATAAATTAAATAAAACGACTGCCAAGTGGAAAAAAAATAGTGCCCAAAACATTTTTTCACCCAGTACCTCAGAAAATTAAAACGATTTTACATGCCAGCAAAAAACGTTTAACATTAATAAATTGAGTGTTATTAAAAAGCCTGTTGCTAGTCCCTGCAAATTAGGCTAAAGTCTTATGCATACAGTATAATTCCAGTGAAGTGCCATTCCCCAGAATACTGAAGTGTAAAATATACATACATGACAGCCTGATACCAGTTGCTGCTACTGCATTTAAGGCTGAGTTTACATTATATCGGTATGGCAGAATTTTCTCATCAATTCCATTGTCAGAAAATAATAAGCTGCTACATACCTCTTTGCAGATTAATCTGCCCGCTGTCCCCTGATCTGAAGTTTACCTCTCCTCAGATGGCCGAGAAACAGCAATATGATCTTAACTACTCCGGCTAAAATCATAGAAAAACTCAGGTAGATTCTTCTTCAAATTCTACCAGAGAAGGAATAACACACTCCGGTGCTATTATAAAATAACAAACTTTTGATTGAAGGTATGAAACTAAGTATAATCACCACAGTCCTCTCACACATCCTATCTATTCGTTGGGTGCAAGAGAATGACTGGTAATGGCAGTTAGGGGAGGAGCTATGTAGCAGCTCTGCTGGGTGAATCCTCTTGCACTTCCTGTTGGGGAGGAGTTAATATCCCATAAGTAATGGATGATCCGTGGACTGGATACACTTAACAAGAGAAAATGATACCACTTAGACAACTTCCACTTCAAGGCATTAAAGGAATATTGTACTGTAAAACTGGTTTCCCCTTAATGTGTTTCTATTGCCTTGTTATAGTAGTTACATTAGTATAACATGTATGGGAACTCACTCCTTATATATGTATGTATATTGTATATGAAATAGTTTTTGCTGATTGAAGCCTGAATCCATTGTTCTCAAAAACATGCCCATAAAAAAAATGGGCTGAGCATGCAGAAATAGACCACCTAATCTTATCTCTCTATACATTAAAGCCTCCTTACCTCTCTGCCTTTACACAATGGGCAATACTTGAAAGAGCAATTAAAAGGAAACATTTTATTACCCTTCCTTTTACACCTCCCATTGCTGCCTCTCGTTTACACAGCTTTTCTATACAGAATACCAAAGTATTAATATTTTCAGTATAGGTCATGGTTTCAACAGGATAAAAACAACTATTTTAAATGACAGAATAAAAGTCAAGGATCTTTTTGTAAACAATTTGATACGCTTCAGCGTGTAAAACAGATCACTGGAAACGCATTAACCCCTTCGCTATTGAGACTTTCAGAGAACAACCTACCCAAAATAACAGAGAATTTTTAGCATTTTTGCTATCACTCCATTTAAACAGAAATAGAGCCTTTTTTATTTTACCTGTCAATACAGTATATATATATTTTAAAATGGACAACTAAAAAGGTATTGACCTAGGCCCATTTTGGTATATTTCATGCCACCATTTCACCCTCAAATACAATCAAATAAAAAAAATTAACTTTTTCACAAACTTTTGGTTTCTCACTCCGGTTCTATATGCAAGAAGATGCATATATCTTGGCGTAACTTAAGCTTCCTGCAACATCTAACTAATAAATGTCATGCGGTACAATAGGCAAAGTACTGTATGACGTATATATATGACTTTTTGGCTAAAGGGATTAAAGCAAATAAAAAAATTACAGTACAATGCCCCTTTAAAGGGATAGTGTGCTGTAAAATTTGGTTTCCACTTAATTACTTGTTATACCAGCAGCAGCGTATACAAATTAGAGAAATAGCTCTTTTAGGTTTATTTTCTGTATATAAAATAGCGAGCTTTGTTCTTTGACACCACAACCCATTAAAATGGCCTGAGCTTGCAGGGAAATCATATCTCCTTATTTTATCACTTTCTTTACACACACTTCATTATCTTCTGTCTTTATACCAAAGCCCAATGCTAACAGAGAACTGTTTCTTTTATGATAGCAATAAGTCCACGAGTCATCACATGTGGGAATATTCCCCTCCTGACAACAGAAGGAAAAAGACACCCCATAGCTTTAAATCCCTACAACTTCCCATGATTCTTAGTCACACATATAAGCCAAAGTAGATGAGGAAAAAAGAAAGGCAGAAAAAAATTAAAGCAAATAAGTTCTAAACAAGCACTGCTGCCACCTGGAAAAAAAAAAGAACAGGGCTAATGGGCTCTCACCATAATGAAAAACAAAATGTATGCTTAGCTGATAAATTTATTTCCGAACATGGAAAGTCCACAACGTCATTCCAATTACTAGTGGGATATTCAACTCCTGGCCAGCAGGAGGAGGCAAAGAGCACCCCAGCATAGCTGTCAAGTGTAACTTCCCTTACCCATAACCCCCAGTCATTCGGTTGGAAAAAAAATGGAAAAAGAAGAAACAAGGTTGAAAAAGGTGCCGGAGGTTTATTAAACAAAACTGCCGAATTATATTAAAGAGAGGGCGAGGTCGTGGACTCTATATGTCCGGAAAGAAAGAAATTTATCAGGTAAGCATAAATTTTGTTTTCTTTCCTATGACATGTAGAGTCCACAACGTCATTCCAATGAGTGGGAACCAATACCCAAGCTAGAGGATACGGAATGAAAAGGGAGGGAGAACAAGGCAGGAGGACCTAAACAGAAGGCACCACCACTTGAAGAACCTTTCTCCCCAAAAAAGCCTCAGTCTGAGGCAAAAGTAACAAATTTAAAGAATTTAGAAAAAAAATATACAAAGAGGACCATGTTGCCACCTTGCAGATCTGCTCAACAGAAACTTCATTTTTAAAAAGCCCAGAGAAAACAACAAACAGGGCAGAAGAGTTCCGAAAATCTTTAGTAGCTTGTAGGTAAAAATTTAAAGCACGCACAACATCCAAGTTATGCAAAAGACATTCCTTATGAGAAGAAGGATTAGGACAAAAAGAAGGAACTACAATTTCCTGATTAATGTTTCGATCTGACACTACCTTAGGGAGAAAACGCATTTTTGTAGCAAGGACCACCTTATCTGCATGAAAGATAAAAGGTACGGGAAATCCCACTGAAGATCTGAAAGCTCAGAAACACTGTGAGCGGAAGAAAATAGCAAAGAGAAATAAAATCTACCAAGATAACAATTTGATATCAACAACATGCATCGGCTCAAACCAAGCCTGCTGCAAAACAAAAGATCTAGATTAAAACTCCAAGGAGAAGCAACCATTATAAACACTGGCCTGATTCTGACCAGGGCCTGTACAAAAGCTTGAACATCTGGGAAGTCTGCCAGACGTTTGTGCAAAAGGATAGGTAATGCAGAAATCTGACCCTTCAGAGAACTGACTGACAAACCTTACTCCAGCCCATCCTGAAGAAAAGATAAAATATGGGGAATCCGTACCCCCCTCTAGGAGAAACCCTTAGAGTCGCACCAATAAAGATTTTTATGCCATATCTTATGGTAATCTTGCGAGTAACTGCTTCAGGCTCGCAAACCTTAGTATTAATGACCATTTTGGAAAAACCACGTCTAGACAAAACAAGGCATTCAATCTCCAAGCAGTCAGCTTCAGAGAATCCAGGCTTGGGAGGAGGAAAGGACCCTGAATTAGAAGGTCCTTCATCAGAGGTAACCTCCAAGGTGAAAGAGATGACATCTTCACCAGATCTGCAAACCAGATCCTGCGAGTCCAGGCAGGATCTATTAGAATCACAGACGCTCTCTCCTGCTTGATACGAGCAATGACTTGTGGAAAAAGAACAAATGGAGGAAATAGGAATGCTAGATCGAAAAACCAGAGCCGCTAGGGCATCTATCAGGGTGGCCTGAGGATCTCCTGACCTTGAACCGTATTTTAGAAGCTTGGCGTTCTGACAAATCGCCTTTAGGTCACAACTCCAGAACCCCCCACATGAGGGTTATCCTGGAGAAACATCTCCGGGTGGAGAGTCCACTCCCCAAAATAAAAGTCTGTCTGCTCAGAAAATTCGCCTCCCAATTGTCCACTCCTAGAATGTGGATGGCAGATAGGAGACAATCGTGAGAATCGTGCAGAATGCGAGTCACCTCCTTCATAGCCAAGGAACTCCAAGTTCTTCCCTGGTGGTTGATGTAAGCCACTGGCGTGATGTTGTCCGATCAGAATCTGATAAACCTGACTAAAGATAATTGAGTCTAAGCTATCAAGGGCATTGAAAATTGCTCTTAACTCCAAGATATTTATGTGGAGAGAAGACTCCTCTCGAGTCCCCAGGCCCTGAGCATTTAGAGAGCCCCAAACTGCTCCCCAGCCTAATAGGCTGGCTCCAAGCCAGATTTCCTGAGATATCCACCACGAAGAGTGTTTCTTGTCAGGGAGTCCAGATTTATCCTCTGTGATAAGTCTGAATGGTCTGTTTTTCATTGAATGTGCATGCAAAGCTGCAGCGTACGCAAATGGAACCGAGCAAAAGAAATGATGTCCATGGAAGTCACTATCAGACCAATCACCTCCATGCATTGAGCCACTGTTGGATGAAGGATGAGACTGGAGAGAAAGGTCAGCAGCAAGAAGATTGAATTTTCTGACGTCCGTCAGGAAAATCTTCATGGATAGGGAATCTATAATTGTCCCTAGGAAACACTTTTGTAGCTAGAACTAGAGAACACTTCCAGATTCACTTTCCACCCATGGGAATGTAGAAAAGAGAACATCTCTGTATGAGAGCTTGCTAGTTGAAAAGAGGACGCCTGAATCAAGAAGTCGTCTAGATAAGGCAGCACAGCAATTCCCTGGGATCTGATCTCTTCCAAAAGAGCTCCAAGAAACTTGGAAAATTCTGGGATTATCTATCTTTTAAAACAATAAAAATTCTGGTGTAGACTGTCCCTTTAACATCTGGAGGCAAGCAAGCTAAAACCTCACTAAAATTAGAGTGAATATAATCCTTAAATTTTGGAGAAAGTTCAAATTAACTCTCCTCGGAGCTACTCTGATAGGGTAAAAATCTTTGCACAGTAAAAGCCTGTTTAGGATTAGCAATAGAGACAAAGCTGAACAAGGGGACACAAACTAGAAAGTGTTAAAGTAACAATGGATCTTCTAGATGATCTGCTGACAGACCAGAGGCCTGAGCGGCACCAGTTTGCTTCATAGTACCAGTAAAGGAATAGCTTAAGTATTAGATGTAGACTGAAGTAATAAGCCATATTAAGCAACAGTTAGCCCTGAAGGGCAGAAAAGGCACAATGTAAAACTGATTAACCCTTAAAAAATAAATAGTAAATATAAGGTATTTAAATAAGCACTGAAAAAAATGTAAAAACTGAACAGGCGTACATAGCAAATAACAGCACATAGTGTTGAAAAAGAATGCTAACAGTTAACCCTTCACACTCCTTGCTAAAAAAATGAAGGCAACAAGCAGCAATTTAGCGCAGGTGAAGTAAAACATATTGTGCATAGCTCAGAAGCAACTTCTAAGCCGACCATGCTAAATTTAAAACAACAGTAACCTCAAAAAACAAAGATTGTTTTAAAAGTGACCAAAATGTGCTATAAACTGCTAGTATAAGGTGTATGGTGTATAAATATATAACCCCAGACTATGAGAAGCATGTGAACATGCTAATAAACAGTGGGCTATGAAGGTGTACTTGCCCCTTAGCACCTGCCCACTGTGCTTACCTCAGCTGCAGTAAACGAGCTATCTCAGGCAAACCCAGCACAAAGCCAAGGATTTAATTTAGTAATAATTTAGCAAAGAGGATTTGGGCTTTACATCAGTTAGAGAATCCCATTTCAAATGACTATCTTAACTTATACCTCACTCTTCATCAAGGAGGCAAAAGAAAATGACTGAGGATCATGGGAAGTGGGAGAGATTTAAAGTTCTGGTGTGTTGGGGTATCTTGTCTCCTCCTAGTGGTCAGGAGGGGAATATTCCCACACGTGATGACTCATGGACACTCGTCTGATTAAAGAAATTAAAATTGTATTACTTATCTCTGCTACCTCCCACTCGGGGTGTAAGTTCTTCTGCTGTCTATGTTTATATAGCTTTCTATAGCCAATACTTACAATACAATAGTTCTGAAATTTGTCAGTACATGAGGGGGATACAACAGGCAAAAGTAGCTATTTCAAATGACAAAATAAGGTAAAACAAAACGGAAAAAATTAAAGGGAAGAAAAAAAAAATTACAGTACACTGTCCCTTTAATGAATGTTCTATCTTAAACAGTTTTTTGGTTTTCTTTGAAGATGATAGTTCCTTTTGATAACTATGCAAACAAGTGGGGGCATCTATTCACTGTTAATCACTTATTGGACTTAGTTACTGGACTGGGGTATAGTCTGTCAGAGAAGAGATGAAGGAATGAGAATGGTCTATCAGAGTGAAAGGCACTGGATGAAATGTATAGTCTATCAGAGGGGAGATGGGAAAGGATTCTGGTGGAAGAAGATGGTCTATCAGAGGGGAATTTATTAGATCAGACCTTTATCTTTACAATGTAACTTTTTCTTCTTTAGGTATAATGTAACAAACTAAAAGTATTAGTGTCTAATACAGTTTCTGCTCATGACGACTCAAGCAAGGGCAACGTAATTTTTAGTATCAAGTGTGCTGTTACCTGTAACTGTCTAGGGTGTGATCCTCTGCAACATCAGGGTAAATAACACACTCTTTGCCCTCTGGTGTCTCCAATTCTTGGGTAAAAACTCCTTCCTCACATGACATTAACCGGATCACACGTGGACGAGACAGACTGGTCATGGGACTAAATGAATCCTAGAAGAAGAAGAAAAAAAATAAAGTTAACAGGCATTAGAGACAGTATTCACCCTGGCATGGATAGTTATTTATTCCCCTATATAAACATTTCTCCATATTACAGCCCAATACACTTTCTCCTCAATACAATTTTTACCCTTTCACTATAGTGACTTTACTGCCCATAGAATACCTCTGAAGTTGCTGCTATGCAATTAATTCACTGACAGACTGCTGAAGCTGCACACTAAGCTAACCTTTGATTGTGTTACAAGTTCAAAAATGACATTGTTGGTGTGAATAATAATATTCATCATTGTGTTAAAGTATGTCTAAGCACCGGAACATGGTTACGCAAGTGCAATTTTGTATAAGTGATGAAGATGTTGTATCCATTTGAGTGCAAAATATGTAAGAAAGTACATATGGATAAAAATACATTAAAATATTGAAAAGTTAATCTTAATGGCATGAAGTACATTTATATTTTGGTCCATAATCAGGATACCAATGTCAGACTTAAAGGGGCAGTAAAGTAAAAAATAAACTGTCATGGTTTAGATAGAACATGCAATTTTAAACAAATTTCCAATTTACTTATGTTATCAAATTTGCTTTGTCCTTTGTTGAATAGTAATTTGATGTAGTCTCATAGGAGATCAGGAGCGTGCATGTCTTTAGTCCTCTATGGCAGCAGTGTTTTGCAACATTGTTTGTAGCAGTTAAACATTGTTGCAGACATTACAGCCATATAGAACTAAAGACATTTGCACGCTCCTGAGCTTCTACTGTATGAGACTACATAGATTTACTATTCAACAAAAGAATACCAAGAGAACAAAGAAAATGTGATCATCAAAGTAAACTGGAGAGATGTTTCAAACTGCATGTTCTATCTAAATCATGAAAGTTTAATTTTGAATTTACTGTCCCTTTAAGAGCCTGTTCCCATATCAAAATTAATAAAACTTCAACACACTTGGGGCCTAATGCTCTAAAGCTCCCTGGTCAGATGAGATGATATAAAATGATCCTCCAGCACAGAGATCTTTTACAAGATTCTAAAAAGACAGACTTTGCTATACTTCTCTAAGGGGTGTTCCGTACATTTCTATAGGTGAAGGAGAGACAAGGCCAGTGCATTATAGCACTGAATACGTTTTGTTACAATTACACTTTAAACTAATATAAAATACAAATCACAAGTTCAGATTATGTCCTTTAAGTTTTATTACATTTACATTTTGCACTTTCTATTTTGTATTTTAATGCATTTAGATTCTGTAAACGGCAGTGTATTTAGGATTGTGATTTTACCAATTTTGAATATGCTTTGACAGTTTCTGTAACTAACAAATCAGGATCATACTTTTTAAATTTAAGTGTATATTTTATAAAAACAGAATTTATGTTTACCTGATAAATTGCTTTCTCCAACGGTGTGTCCGGTCCACGGCGTCATCCTTACTTGTGGGATATTCTCTTCCCCAACAGGAAATGGCAAAGAGCCCAGCAAAGCTGGTCACATGATCCCTCCTAGGCTCCGCCTACCCCAGTCATTCGACCGACGTACAGGAGGAAATATGCATAGGAGAAACCATATGATACCGTGGTGACTGTAGTTAGAAAAAATAATTCAACAGACCTGATTAAAAAAAAACAGGGCGGGCCGTGGACCGGACACACCGTTGGAGAAAGCAATTTATCAGGTAAACATAAATTCTGTTTTCTCCAACATAGGTGTGTCCGGTCCACGGCGTCATCCTTACTTGTGGGAACCAATACCAAAGCTTTAGGACACGGATGAAGGGAGGGAGCAAATCAGGTCACCTAAATGGAAGGCACCACGGCTTGCAAAACCTTTCTCCCAAAAATAGCCTCGAAGAAGCAAAAGTATCAATTTTGTAAAATTTGGCAAAAGTGTGCAGTGAAGACCAAGTCGCTGCCTTACATATCTGGTCAACAGAAGCCTCGTTCTTGAAGGCCCATGTGGAAGCCACAGCCCTAGTGGAATGAGCTGTGATTCTTTCAGGAGGCTGCCGTCCGGCAGTCTCATAAGCCAATCGGATAATGCTTTTAAGCCAAAAAGAAAGAGAGGTAGAAGTTGCTTTTTGACCTCTCCTTTTACCAGAATAAACAACAAACAAAGAAGATGTTTGTCTGAAATCTTTAGTGGCCTCTAAATAGAATTTTAGAGCACGGACTACGTCCAAATTGTGTAACAAACGTTCCTTCTTTGAAACTGGATTCGGACACAGAGAAGGTACAACTATCTCCTGGTTAATATTTTTGTTGGAAACCACTTTCGGAAGAAAACCAGGCTTAGTACGCAAAACCACCTTATCTGCATGGAACACCAGATAGGGCGGAGAACACTGCAGAGCAGATAACTCAGAAACTCTTCTAGCAGAAGAAATAGCAACCAAAAACAAAACTTTCCAAGATAATAACTTAATATCTACGGAATGTAAGGGTTCAAACGGAACCCCTTGAAGAACTGAAAGAACTAGATTAAGACTCCAGGGAGGAGTCAAAGGTCTGTAAACAGGCTTGATTCTAACCAGAGCCTGAACAAACGCTTGAACGTCTGGCACAGCTGCCAGCCTTTTATGAAGTAAAACAGATAACGCAGAGATCTGTCCCTTCAGAGAACTTGCAGATAATCCTTTCTCCAAACCTTTTTGTAGAAAGGATAGAATCTTAGTAATTTTTATCTTGTTCCATGGGAATCCTTTAGATTCACACCAACAGATATATTTTTTCCATATCTTATGGTAAATTTTTCTAGTTACAGGCTTTCTAGCCTGAATCAGAGTATCTATTACAGAATCTGAAAACCCACGCTTTGATAAAATCAAGCGTTCAATCTCCAAGCAGTCAGTTGGAGGGAAACCAGATTCGGATGTTCGAATGGACCTTGAACAAGAAGGACCTGTCTCAAAGGTAGCTTCCATGGTGGAGCCGATGACATATTCACCAGGTCTGCATACCAAGTCCTGCGTGGCCACGCAGGAGCTATCAAGATCACCGAAGCCCTCTCCTGATTGATCCTGGCTACCAGCCTAGGAATGAGAGGAAACGGTGGGAATACATAAGCTAGGTTGAAGGTCCAAGGTGCTACTAGTGCATCTACTAGAGTCGCCTTGGGATCCCTGGATCTGGACCCGTAACAAGGAACCTTGAAGTTCTGACGAGAGGCCATCAGATCCATGTCTGGAATGCCCCATAATCAAGTTATTTGGGCAAAGATTTCCGGATGGAGTTCCCACTCCCCCGGATGGAATGTCTGACGACTCAGAAAATCCGCTTCCCAATTTTCCACTCCTGGGATGTGGATTGCAGACAAGTGGCAGGAGTGATCCTCCGCCCATTGAATTATCTTGGTCACTTCCTCCATCGCCAGGGAACTCCTTGTTCCCCCCTGATGGTTGATATATGCAACTGTCGTCATGTTGTCTGATTGAAACCTTATGAATTTGGCCTTTGCTAGATGAGGCCAAGCTTTGAGAGCATTGAATATCGCTCTCAGTTCCAGAATGTTTATCGGGAGAAGAGATTCTTCCCGAGACCATAGACCCTGAGCTTTCAGGGGTTCCCAGACCGCGCCCCAGCCCACCAGACTGGCGTCGGTCGTGACAATGACCCACTCTGGTCTGCGGAAGCTCATTCCCTGTGACAGGTTGTCCAGGATCAGCCACCAACGGAGTGAATCTCTGGTCCTTCGATCTACTTGAATCGTCGGAGACAAGTCTGTATAATCCCCATTCCACTGTCTGAGCATGCACAGTTGTAATGGTCTTAGATGAATTCGTGCAAAAGGAACTATGTCCATTGCTGCAACCATCAATCCTATTACTTCCATGCACTGCGCTATGGAAGGACGAAGAACAGAATGAAGTACTTGACAAGAGCTTAGAAGTTTTGATTTTCTGACCTCTGTCAGAAAAATCCTCATTTCTAAGGAGTCCATTATTGTTCCCAAGAAGGGAACTCTTGTTGACGGGGACAGAGAACTTTTTTCTATGTTCACTTTCCATCCGTGAGATCTGAGAAAGGCTAGGACAATGTCCGTATGAGCCTTTGCTTTTGACAGAGACGACGCTTGAATCAGGATGTCGTCCAAGTACGGTACTACTGCAATGCCCCTTGGTCTTAGAACCGCTAGAAGGGACCCTAGTACCTTTGTGAAAATTCTCGGAGCAGTGGCTAATCCGAATGGAAGTGCCACAAACTGGTAATGCTTGTCCAGAAAAGCGAACCTTAGGAACTGATGATGTTCCTTGTGGATAGGAATATGTAGGTACGCATCCTTTAAATCCACCGTGGTCATAAATTGACCTTCCTGGATGGTAGGAAGGATCGTTCGAATGGTTTCCATTTTGAACAATGGAACCCTGAGAAATTTGTTTAGGATCTTGAGATCTAAAATTGGTCTGAATGTTCCCTCTTTTTTGGGAACTATGAACAGGTTGGAGTAAAACCCCATCCCTTGTTCTCCTATTGGAACTGGATGAATTACTCCCATCTTTAACAGGTCTTCTACACAATGTAAGAATGCCTGTCTTTTTATTTGGTTTTAAGATAATTGAGACCTGTGGAACCTTCCCCTTGGGGGTAGTTCCTTGAATTCCAGGAGATAACCCTGAGAAACTATTTCTAGTGCCCAAGGATCCTGAACATCTCTTGCCCAGGCCTGAGCAAAGAGAGAAAGTCTGCCCCCCACCAGATCCGGTCCCGGATCGGGGGCCATCCCTTCATGCTGTTTTGATAGCAGTGGCAGGCTTCTTGGCCTGCTTACCCTTGTTCCAGCCTTGCATCGGTCTCCAGGCTGGTTTGGGTTGAGAAGTATTACCCTCTTGCTTAGAGGATGTAGAATTAGAGGCTGGTCCGTTTCTGCGAAAGGGACGAAAATTAGGCTTATTTTTAGCCTTAAAAGACCTATCCTGAGGAAGGGCGTGGCCCTTTCCCCCGGTGATGTCTGAAATAATCTCTTTCAAATCAGGACCAAACAGTGTTTTACCCTTGAAAGGGATGTTAAGCAATTTTGTCTTGGAAGATACATCCGCTGACCAAGACTTTAGCCAAAGCGCTCTGCGCGCCACGATAGCAAACCCTGAATTTTTCGCCGCTAATCTAGCTAATTGCAAAGCGGCATCTAAAAACATAATTTATGCTTACCTGATAAATTCCTTTCTTCTGTTGTGTGATCAGTCCACGGGTCATCATTACTTCTGGGATATTATCTGCTCCCCTACAGGAAGTGCAAGAGGATTCACCCAGCAGAGTTGCTATATAGCTCCTCCCCTCTACGTCACCTCCAGTCATTCGACCAAAGACCAACGAGAAAGGAGAAGCCAAGGGTGTAGTGGTGACTGGAGTATAATTTAAAAAAATATTTACCTGCCTTAAAAAACAGGGCGGGCCGTGGACTGATCACACAACAGAAGAAAGGAATTTATCAGGTAAGCATAAATTATGTTTTCTTCTGTTATGTGTGATCAGTCCACGGGTCATCATTACTTCTGGGATACCAATACCAAAGCAAAAGTACACGGATGACGGGAGGGATAGGCAGGCTCATTATACAGAAGGAACCACTGCCTGAAGAACCTTTCTCCCAAAAATAGCCTCCGAAGAAGCAAAAGTGTCAAATTTGTAAAATTTGGAAAAAGTATGAAGCGAAGACCAAGTTGCAGCCTTGCAAATCTGTTCAACAGTGGGCCTCATTCTTAAAGGCCCAAGTGGAAGCCACAGCTCTAGTGGAATGAGCTGTAATTCTTTCAGGAGGCTGCTGTCCAGCAGTCTCATAGGCTAAACGTATTATGCTACGAAGCCAAAAAGAGAGAGAGGTAGCAGAAGCTTTTTGACCTCTCCTCTGTCCAGAATAAACGACAAACAGGGAAGAAGTTTGACGAAAATCTTTAGTTGCCTGCAAGTAGAACTTGAGGGCACGAACTACATCCAGATTGTGTAGAAGACGTTCCTTCTTTGAAGAAGGATTTGGACACAAGGATGGAACAACAATCTCTTGATTGATATTCCTGTTAGAGACAACCTTAGGTAAGAACCCAGGTTTAGTACGCAGAACTACCTTGTCTGAGTGAAAGATCAGATAAGGAGAATCACAATGTAGGGCTGATAACTCAGAGACTTCTTCGAGCCGAGGAAATAGCCATTAAAAATAGAACTTTCCAAGATAACAATTTTATATCAATGGAATGAAGGGGTTCAAACGGAACACCCTGTAAAACGTTAAGAACTAAGTTTAAACTCCATGGCGGAGCAACAGTTTTAAACACAGGCTTGATCCTAGCTAAAGCCTGACAAAAGGCCTGGATGTCTGAATTTTCTGACAGACGCCTGTGTAACAAGATGGACAGAGCTGAGATCTGTCCCTTTAATGAGCTAGCCGATAAACCCTTTTCTAAACCTTCTTGTAGAAAAGACAATATCCTAGGAATCCTAACCTTACTCCAGGAGTAATCTTTGGATTCACACCAGTATAGGTATTTACGCCATATTTTATGGTAAATCTTTCTGGTAACAGGCTTCCTAGCCTGTATCAGGGTATCAATAACCGACTCAGAAAAACCACGTTTTGATAAAATCAAGCGTTCAATTTCCAAGCAGTCAGCTTCAGAGAAGTTAGACTTTGATGTTTGAATGGACCCTGAATCAGAAGGTCCTGTCTTAGAGGTAGAGACCAAGGCGGACAGGATGACATGTCCACTAGATCTGCATACCAAGTCCTGCGCGGCCATGCAGGCGCTATTAGAATCACTGATGCTCTCTCCTGTTTGATTTTGGCAATCAATCGAGGAAGCAGCGGGAAGGGTGGAAACACATAAGCCATCCTGAAGTTCCAAGGTGCTGTCAAAGCATCTATCAGAACCGCTCCCGGATCCCTGGATCTGGATCCGTAGCGAGGAAGTTTGGCGTTCTGGCGAGACGCCATGAGATCTATCTCTGGTTTGCCCCAACGTTGAAGTATTTGGGCAAAGACCTCCGGATGAAGTTCCCACTCCCCCGGATGAAGAGTCTGGCGACTCAAGAAATCCGCCTCCCAGTTCTCCACTCCCGGGATGTGGATTGCTGACAGGTGGCAAGAGTGAGACTCTGCCCAGCGAATTATCTTTGATACTTCTATCATTGCTAGGGAGCTTCTTGTCCCTCCCTGATGGTTGATGTAAGCTACAGTCGTGATGTTGTCCGACTGAAACCTGATGAACCCCCGAGTCTTTAACTGGGGCCAAGCTAGAAGGGCATTGAGAACTGCTCTCAATTCCAGAATGTTTATTGGCAGGAGACTTTCCTCCTGACTCCATTGTCCCTGAGCCTTCAGAGAATTCCAGACAGCGCCCCAACCTAGAAGGCTGGCGTCTGTTGTTACAATTGTCCAGTCCGGCCTGCTGAACGGCATCCCCCTGGACAGATGTGGCCGAGAAAGCCACCATAGAAGAGAGTTTCTGGTCTCTTGATCCAGATTCAGAGTGGGGGACAAATCTGAGTAATCCCATTCCACTGACTTAGCATGCACAATTGCAGCGGTCTGAGATGTAGGCGTGCAAAGGGTACTATGTCCATTGCTGCTACCATTAAGCCGATCACCTCCATGCATTGAGCTACTGACGGGAGTTGAATGGAATGAAGGACACGGCATGCATTTAGAAGCTTTGTTAATCTGTCTTCTGTCAGATAAATCTTCATTTCTACAGAATCTATAAGAGTCCCCAAGAATGGAACTCTTGTGAGAGGCAAGAGAGAACTCTTCTTTTCGTTCACTTTCCATCCATGCGACCTTAGAAATGCCAGAACTAACTCTGTATGAGACTTGGCAGTTTGAAAGCTTGAAGCTTGTATCAGAATGTCGTCTAGGTACGGAGCTACCGAAATTCCTCGCGGTCTCAGAACCGCTAGAAGGGCACCCAGAACCTTTGTGAAGATTCTTGGAGCCGTAGCCAATCCGAATGGAAGGGCTACAAACTGGTAATGCCTGTCTAGAAGGCAAACCTTAGATACCGGTAATGATCTTTGTGAATCGGTATGTGAAGGTAAGCATCCTTTAAATCCACTGTGGTCATGTACTGACCCTTTTGGATCATGGGTAAGATTGTCCGAATAGTTTCCATTTTGAACGATGGAACTCTTAGGAATTTGTTTAGGATCTTTAAATCCAAGATTGGCCTGAAAGTTCCCTCTTTTTTGGGAACCACAAACAGGTTTGAGTAAAACCCTTGTCCTTGTTCCGACCGCGGAACCGGATGGATCACTCCCATTAATAATAGATCTTGTACACAGCGTAGAAACGCGTCTTTCTTTATTTGGTTTGTTGACAACCTTGACAGATGAAATCTCCCTCTTGGGGGAGATAATTTGAAGTCTAGAAGGTATCCCTGAGATATGATCTCTAGCGCCCAGGGATCCTGGACATCTCTTGCCCAAGCCTGGGCGAAGAGAGAGAGTCTGCCCCCCACTAGATCCGGTCCCGGATCGGGGGCCCTCGGTTCATGCTGTCTTAGGGGCAGCAGCAGGTTTTCTGGCCTGCTTGCCCTTATTCCAGGACTGGTTAGGTTTCCAGCCTTGTCTGTAACGAGCAACAGCTCCTTCCTGTTTTGGTGCAGTGGAGGTTGATGCTGCACCTGCTTTGAAATTCCGAAAGGGACGAAAATTAGACTGTCTAGCCTTAGCTTTGGCTTTGTCTTGCGGTAGAGCGTGGCCCTTACCTCCTGTAATGTCAGCGATAATTTCTTTCAAACCGGGCCCAAATAAAGTTTGCCCCTTGAAAGGTATATTAAGTAATTTGGACTTAGAAGTTACATCAGCCGACCAGGATTTTAGCCACAGCGCCCTACGTGCCTGAATGGCGAATCCTGAATTCTTAGCCGTAAGTTTGGTTAAATGTACTACGGCCTCCGAAATGAATGAATTAGCTAGTTTAAGGACTCTAAGCCTGTCCGTAATGTCGTCCAGCGTAGCGGAACTAAGGTTCTCTTCCAGAGACTCAATCCAAAATGCTGCCGCAGCCGTAATCGGCGCGATGCATGCAAGGGGTTGCAATATAAAACCTTGTTGAACAAACATTTTCTTAAGGTAACCCTCTAATTTTTTATCCATAGGATCTGAAAAAGCACAGCTATCCTCCACCGGGATAGTGGTGCGCTTAGCTAAAGTAGAAACTGCTCCCTCCACCTTAGGGACCGTTTGCCATAAGTCCCGTGTGGTAGCATCTATTGGAAACATCTTTCTAAATATTGGAGGGGGTGAGAACGGCACACCGGGTCTATCCCACTCCTTAGTCACAATTTCAGTTAATCTCTTAGGTATAGGAAAAACGTCAGTACTCGCCGGTACCGCAAAGTATTTATCCAACCTACACATTTTCTCTGGTATTGCAACAGTGTTACAATCGTTAAGAGCCGCTAAGACCTCCCCTAGTAATACACGGAGGTTTTCCAATTTAAATTTAAAATTTGAAATATCTGAATCCAATCTGCTTGGATCAGAACCGTCACCTACAGAATGAAGCTCTCCGTCCTCATGCTCTGCAAGCTGTGACGCAGTATCAGACATGGCCCTAGAATTATCAGCGCACTCTGTTCTCACCCCAGAGTGATCACGCTTGCCTCTTAGTTCTGGTAACTTAGCCAAAACTTCAGTCATAACAGTAGCCATATCTTGTAATGTTATCTGTAATGGCTGCCCAGATGTACTAGGCGCCATAATATCACGCACCTCCCGGGCGGGAGACGCAGGTACTGACACGTGAGGCGAGTTAGACGGCATAACTCTCCCCTCGCTGTTTGGTGAAATTTGTTCAATTTGTACAGATTGGCTTTTATTTAAAGTAGCATCAATACAGTTAGTACATAAATTTCTATTGGGCTCCACCTTGGCATTGGAACAAATGACACAGGTATCTTCCTCTGAATCAGACATGTTTAACACACTAGCAATAAACATGCAACTTGGTTACAATCTTATTTAACAAAAACGTACTGTGCCTCAAAGAAGCACTAAACGAATAAATGACAGTTGAAATAATGAACTGAAAAATAGTTATAGCATCACTCTTTAAAAACAACACAACTTGTTAGCAAAGGTTTGTTCCCATTAGTAAAGTAACACTAATTAAATTTTAAACATAAAATTCACAGAGCAACGTTTTAAAACACAGTCACTACATAAGTCTCACAGCTCTGCTGAGAGAATCTACCTCCCTTCAAAGAAGTTTGAAGACCCCTGAGTTCTGTTAGAGATGAACCGGATCATGCAGAAAATACAAGAGTAACTGACTGGAAATTTTTGATGCGTAGCAAAGAGCGCCAAAAACGGCCCCTCCCCCTCACACACAGCAGTGAGAGAGAAACGAAACTGTCATAATCAAAACAAGCAAACTGCCAAGTGGAAAAATAATGCCCAAATATTTATTCACTCAGTACCTCAGAAATGCAAACGATTCTACATTCCAGCAAAAACGTTTAACATGAATTAAATACCTATTAAAAGGTTTAATGTACTTTTACAGAGTAATTCCGGTGAAATACCATCCCCAGAATACTGAAGTGTAGAGTATACATACATGTCATTATAACGGTATGGCAGGATTTTCTCATCAATTCCATTCAGAAAATAAAAACTGCTACATACCTCAATGCAGATTCAACTGCCCGCTGTCCCCTGATCTGAAGCTTTTACCTCCCTCAGATGGCCGAGAAACAGCAATATGATCTTAACTACTCCGGTTAAAATCATAAGAAAAAACTCTGGTAGATTCTTCTTCAAACTCTGCCAGAGAAGTAATAACACGCTCCGGTGCTATTGTAAAATAACAAACTTTTGATTGAAGTTATAAAAACTAAGTATAATCACCATAGTCCTCTCACACCTCCTATCTAGTCTTTGGGTGCAAGAGAATGACTGGAGGTGACGTAGAGGGGAGGAGCTATATAGCAACTCTGCTGGGTGAATCCTCTTGCACTTCCTGTAGGGGAGCAGATAATATCCCAGAAGTAATGATGACCCGTGGACTGATCACACATAACAGAAGAAATAAAAGAGTTAGCCAATTTAAGTGCTTGAACTCTGTCCATAACCTCCTCATACGAAGATTCTTTATTGAGCGACTTTTCTAGTTCTTCGAACCAGAAACACGCTGCCGTAGTGACAGGAACAATGCATGAAATTGGTTGTAGAAGGTAACCTTGCTGAACAAACATCTTTTTAAGCAAACCCTCTAATTTTTTATCCATAGGATCTTTGAAAGCACAACTATCTTCTATGGGAATAGTAGTGCGTTTGTTTAGAGTAGAAACCGCCCCCTCGACCTTGGGGACTGTCTGCCATAAGTCCTTTCTGGGGTCGACTATAGGAAATAATTTCTTAAATATAGGGGGAGGAACGAAAGGTATGCCGGGCCTTTCCCACTCCTTATTTACTATGTCCGCCACCCGCTTGGGTATAGGAAAAGCATCGGGGGGCACCGGAACCTCTAGGAACTTGTCCATCTTACATAATTTCTCTGGAATGACCAAATTGTCACAATCATCCAGAGTAGATAATACCTCCTTAAGCAGTGCGCGGAGATGTTCTAATTTAAATTTAAATGTTACAACATCAGGTTCAGCTTGTTGAGAAATTTTTCCTGAATCTGAAATTTCTCCCTCAGACAAAACCTCCCTCCTGGCCCCTTCAGATTGGTGTGAGGGTATGTCAGAACCGTTATCATCAGCGTCCTCTTGCTCTTCAGTGTTTAAAACAGAGCAATCGCGCTTTCTCTGATAAGTAGGCATTTTAGATAAAATGTTTGCAATAGAATTATCCATAACAGCCGTTAATTGTTGCATGGTAATAAGTATTGGCGCACTAGATGTACTAGGGGCCTCTTGTGTGGGCAAAACTGGTGTAGACACAGAAGGGGATGATGCAGTACCATGCTTACTCCCCTCATTTGAGGAATCATATTGGGCAATATTATTATCTGTGGCATCATTGTCCCTACTTTGTTTGGACACTATGTCACAATTATCACATATATTTAAATGGGGAGAAACCTTGGCTTTTATACATATAGAACATCGCTTATCTGATGGTTCAGACATGTTAAACAGGCTTAAACTTGTCAACAAAGCACAAAAAACGTTTTAAAATAAAACCGTTACTGTCACTTTAAATTTTAAACAGAACACACTTTATTACTGAATATGCGAAAAAGCATGAAGGAATTGTTCAAAATTCACCAAAATTTCACCACAGTGTCTTAAAGCCTTAAAAGTATTGCACACCAAATTTGAAAGCTTTAACCCTTAAAAAATTTAACCCCTATACAGTCCCAGGTATCTGCTTTGCTGAGACCCAACCAAGCCCAGAGGGGAATACGATACCAAATGACGCCTTCTATAAGCTTTTTCAGTGGTTCTTAGCTCCTCACACATGCATCTGCATGCCTTGCTTTCCAAAAACAACTGCGCATTAGTGGCGCGAAAATGAGGCTCTGCCTATGACTAGAAAAGGCCCCCATCTGAAAAAGGTGTCCATACAGTGCCTGCCGTTTTTTAACAACAATCCCCAAGATTATAATAACTATAAAGAGTTATAATCTGCTAAATATGCTTAGCAAAGTAATCGTTTTAGCCCAGAAAAATGTCTACCAGTTTTTTAAGCCCTTATAAAGCCCTTTATTCTTTTACTTAATCTAAGAAAATGGCTTACCGGTCCCCATAGGGGAAATGACAGCCTTCCAGCATTACAAAGTCTTGTTAGAAATGTGGCCAGTCATACCTCAGGCAGAAAAGTCTGCCAACTGCTTCCCCCAACTCAAGTTACTTCATCTCAACAGTCCTGTGTGGAAACAGCAATCGATTTTAGTAACGTTTGCTAAAATCATCTTCCTCTTACAAACAGAAATCTTCATCTCTTTTCTGTTTCAGAGTAAATAGTACATACCAGCACTATTTTAAAATAACAAACACTTGATTGAAGAATAAAAACTACATTTAAACACCAAAAAACTCTTAACCATCTCCGTGGAGATGTTGCCGGTGCAACGGCAAAGAGAATGACTGGGGTAGGCGGAGCCTAGGAGGGATCATGTGACCAGCTTTGCTGGGCTCTTTGCCATTTCCTGTTGGGGAAGAGAATATCCCACAAGTAAGGATGACGCGTGGACCGGACACACCTATGTTGGAGAAATTACACTGTACTTTATATATGTTCTATTTAAAATAAAACTGACAATTTCAGAAAGTGATAGGGACAGGGGAGTTACCACGGTCTATTTAAATCTCTCTCACAATTCTCATGATATGCTCTAAGCATTACACACCTTGCAGGTGGTTTGCTCAAGAATCACAATGAGGCCTATTTATGAAATGTCTGTCGGACCTGATCTGACAGTGCGGATCAGGTCCGACAGACATCGCTGAATGCGGAGAGCAATATGCTCTCCGTATTCAGCATTGCACCAGCAGCTCTTGTGAGCTGCTGGTGCAACGCTGCCCCCTGCAGACTCGTGGCCAATCGGCCACCAGCAGGGGGTGTCAATCAACCCGATCGTACTCGATCGGGTTGAATGCCGGCGATTCCGTCTGCCTCTTTAGACCGCTGCTTCATAACTGGTGTTTCTGGCGAGTCTGCAGGCTCACCATAAACACGGGACCTCAAGCTCCGTACGGAGCTTGATAGATAGACCCCTATAACTCAACGGACAGAAAAATAATGTATACTAAACTAGAAGCAAATGCAATTTAAATTGTAGTAAAAACATTTCAGTTTAATTTGTATTTGTTGCAAACTAATAATTTATATCACTATCAGATGTGATTCTGAATGCCACAGAGCTTCATTACTTTCTATGGGCCTGATGATCAAAAAATCTCCAGCTTGGACAAAAATGATCGTGCAGGCTTCACAGGTGTCAACCTGACTGAATTCTCTCAGAAAAAGGGCGAAACCTGGAAGTCAGAGAGATGAGAGATGCCTTCCACACAAAGTAATGAGGCTCTCTGGGATACAGAATCTCACAGTGGAAAGTGAAGTTAACTGTGGACTATGTGACAATGGTAAATTCTCAGTTTGCAGCAACACTACAATTTAACTTTAATTTTCCTCTAGTTTAGTATACACTACTTTTGTGTGAGTTAAATAAGTGTATTCTGTGCACACCTCACCTCCATTCAGTTGGCAAGATAAATCAGCGAGACTTGCTGGTGTAAAATACTTAGAGCATATCATGAGAATTGTGAGAGCTTCAGACATACCCCCTGGGAACTCCCTTGTCCCTATCACTTTCTAAATCTGTCAGTTTTATTTTACATAGAACAAATACAAAGTACAATATAAATTGAAAGAGATATACAGAAATATACAAAGTATGATCCTAATTTGCATAATCAGAATTTGTAAAATCAATGCTGTATACAGAATCTAAATCCATTAAAATACAAACTAGAAATTGAAAAGATTAAATATAATACTGAAAGGACCCAATCTAAAGTCTAAAGTAATATAAAATTAAAAGTGCAAAGTGTAAATTTAATAAAACTTACAAGCACATTGCAATATAGCATTTCATGAAATATCTCCTTCATATACAGAAATGCAGACGCCTCTTAGAGAAGTATAGCAACATTTGCATTTCTAGAATCTTGTGAGAGATCTCTCAGGTCTGGAGGATCTCATCTGAGCGGAGAGTTTTATGGGAGGCCTCTCTCTGAGGCTTTCAGTTTCCAGCCCCTGTGACGTCTGCACTATAATTTTTCTCTGACTCCAAGCTGGGCTTTGGTGAAAAGGCTCCTCCTTTTTCTACTTGATAAAAAAAACAAATTCTCCTATCATCAGGGTGATCTTAACCTGTTAACTTTAAAAATGCTTCTTATAGGGACAGTCTAGTCAAAAATAAACTTTCATGATTCTGATAGAGCATGCAATTTTAAACAACATTCCAATTTACTTTTATCATCAAATGTGTTTTGTTTTCTTGGTATTCTTAGTTGAAAGATAAAACCTAGTAGGATCAAATTATAATTTCTAAGTACTTGAAGGCCACCTCTTATCACATGCTTTTTTATTTGCTTTTCACAACAGGGGAGTGCTAGTTCATGTGAGCCTTATAGATAACATTGTGATCACGCCTGTAACTTGTAACAGACACTGTACTAATTAGCTAAAAAGTCAATAGATAATAAATAAAATGTCATGTGATCAGGAGGCTGTCAGAAGATGCTTAGATACAAGGTAATCACAGTGGTAAAAAGTATATTAATATAACAGTGTTGGTTATGCAAAACTGGGGAATGGTTAATAAAGTGATTATCTATCTTTTTTAAACAATAACAATTCTGGTGTAGACTGTCCCTTTAACTATACAAATCAAGTTGACTTGTTATAAAAGTTTTATCATTACACATGGAAAGAGCTATCAGAAAGAGAAACCAAGCTAAAGTGCTGAAAGAAAGCAATGCACCCGTTTGCTTGTTGTTTTTGTCACTCTGCAGCCACCATTTAGCCAGTCACCAAATTAGATCTATCTTTAGTAGTAACAAAACTGCTTATGGGTGCACTCTCCAAAGAAATATTCCTGTAAAATGAATAATACGTGCAAAGCAGCGGATGGATTTTACTAAAAAGCTGTGCACAGTTTTGCCCATAAATTACTTCTTACCACGCCATTCTGTATATCCACATGCGTTTTTCCATGCTCTGCACTAGGCTGGTGCACAAGATCATCACAAGGAGAGAAGGAATCCAGCTCCCGCAGGTCTAGCATGGACTTAACCATCATTTCAACATTACCAGAGGGATGAGACCAGCGATTCCGCTGCCTGGGAGTTTTATCCAAGGATTCAGAACGCTGAGCAGTGGGTATCCCTCGCTCCTTGGTAAAAATAATAATGATGATGTAGTTTACAATGCTGTATAAATAGATTATTATATACAGAAATAAATATAGTTAAAACTTCACTTACCCTCTTCATCTCCCAGTAAGATAAACTTCTTCCAAAAGAGTTGGTTAAGCTGACCGTCTTACCAGTACCTGCAAACATACATCAGAGTGTAAAAGCACAAAAGGATCTATGAGCTAAGCAGGTTTAAAATATAAAAAAAAATACCTAGAAAAAAAAATGCATCAGCCAATAATATTACCTACACCACCACAACCTTTTATATGAACCTAAATTGTGATTTAAAGGGACATGGGCGCCGCCATGCTGAAATCTGTCTCTCATCCCAGTGCTGACCTGTTTGCACATGTGCAGCAACTCTCCTTCAGATACCTGCAGTGCAACCTGGTGCCACAATGGCAGCACCCATGACTAGAGGGAGGTGCATGAAATGTAGTTGGTGTTTATTAAATCAATGCAGGAGCACACATATGCTCAGGTGCATGAAGGAATGGGTACATGTTATCAACCAACCTTTTGGGATGCATTGTTAAAGGGACGAGAATCACCTTGTAATTACAAGGCATTTCTGTTGCTATAGAATAAAATATCAGCCAAGTCTTAACATTTTTAAAACAAATTAACATCTTTTTTATCTGCAAAAAAACATAATTTATGCTTACCTGATAAATTTATTTCTCTTGTAGTGTATCCAGTCCACGGATCATCCATTACTTATGGGATATTAACTCCTCCCCAACAGGAAGTGCAAGAGGATTCACCCAGCAGAGCTGCTATATAGCTCCTCCCCTAACTGCCATTACCAGTCATTCGACCGAAAACATGCAGAGAAAGGAAAACCATAGGGTGCAGTGGTGACTGTAGTTTAATGGAAAAATTACCTGCCTTAAAGTGACAGGGCGGG
Source organism: Bombina bombina (assembly GCF_027579735.1). NCBI lineage: Eukaryota > Metazoa > Chordata > Amphibia > Anura > Bombinatoridae > Bombina > Bombina bombina. The sequence continues at coordinate 199,314,627 of NC_069499.1, read as the reverse complement.
CCGTGGACTGGATACACTACAAGAGAAATAAATTTATCAGGTAAGCATAAATTATGTTTTCTCTTGTTAAGTGTATCCAGTCCACGGATCATCCATTACTTATGGGATACCAATACCAAAGCTAAAGTACAACGGATGACGGGAGGGACAGGCAGGCTCTTTATACGGAAGGAACCACTGCCTGAAGAACCTTTCTCCCAAAAACAGCCTCCGAAGAAGCAAAAGTGTCAAATTTGTAAAATTTGGAAAAAGTATGAAGAGAAGACCAAGTTGCAGCCTTGCAAATCTGTTCAACAGAAGCCTCATTCTTAAAGGCCCAAGTGGAAGCCACAGCTCTAGTAGAATGTGCTGTAATTCTTTCAGGAGGCTGCTGTCCAGCAGTCTCATAGGCTAACCGTATTATGCTACGAAGCCAAAAGGAGAGAGAGGTAGCCGAAGCTTTTTGACCTCTCCTCTGACCAGAATAAACGACAAACAGGGAAGACGTTTGTCGAAAATCCTTAGTTGCCTGTAGATAAAATTTCAGGGCACGGACTACATCTAGATTGTGTAGCAGACGTTCCTTTTTCGAAGAAGGATTAGGACACAAAGATGGAACCACAATCTCTTGATTGATATTCCTGTTAGTGACCACCTTAGGTAGGAACCCAGGTTTAGTACGCAGAACTACCTTGTCTGAATGAAAAATCAGATAAGGAGAATCACAATGTAAGGCAGATAACTCAGAGACTCTTCGAGCCGAGGAAATCGCCATTAAAAACAGAACTTTCCAAGATAACAACTTGATATCAATGGAATGAAGGGGTTCAAACGGAACCCCCTGTAAAACATTAAGAACTAAGTTCAAACTCCATGGTGGAGCAACAGTTTTAAACACAGGCTTGATCCTAGCTAAAGCCTGACAAAAAGCTTGAACTTCTGACAGACGTTTGTGTAAAAGAATGGACAGAGCTGAAATCTGTCCCTTTAAGGAACTAGCGGATAAACCCTTTTCTAAACCTTCTTGTAGAAAAGACAATATCCTCGGAATCCTAACCTTACTCCATGAGTAACTCTTGGATTTGCACCAATATAAGTATTTGCGCCATATCTTATGGTAAATCTTTCTGGTAACAGGCTTCCTAGCCTGTATTAAGGTATCAATAACTGACTCAGAAAAACCACGTTTTGATAAAATCAAGCGTTCAATTTCCAAGCAGTCAGCTTCAGAGAAATTAGATTTTGATGTTTGAAGGGACCCTGGATCAGAAGGTCCTGTTTCAGAGGTAGCGACCAAGGTGGACAGGATGACATGTCCACTAGATCTGCATACCAAGTCCTGCGTGGCCATGCAGGCGCTATTAGAATCACTGATGCTCTCTCCTGTTTGATTCTGGCAATTAATCGAGGAAGCATCGGGAAGGGTGGAAACACATAAGCCATCCCGAAGGTCCAAGGTGCTGTCAAAGCATCTATCAGAACCGCTCCCGGATCCCTGGATCTGGACCCGTAACGAGGAAGCTTGGCGTTCTGTCGAGACGCCATGAGATCTATCTCTGGTTTGCCCCAACGTCGAAGTATTTGGGCAAAGACCTCCGGATGAAGTTCCCACTCCCCCGGATGAAAAGTCTGACGACTTAAGAAATCCGCCTCCCAGTTCTCCACTCCCGGGATGTGGATTGCTGACAGGTGGCAAGAGTGAGACTCTGCCCAGCGAATTATCTTTGATACTTCCATCATTGCTAGGGAGCTTCTTGTCCCTCCCTGATGGTTGATGTAAGCTACAGTCGTGATGTTGTCCGACTGAAACCTGATGAACCCCCGAGTTGTTAACTGGGGCCAAGCCAGAAGGGCATTGAGAACTGCTCTCAATTCCAGAATGTTTATTGGTAGGAGACTCTCCTCCTGATTCCATTGTCCCTGAGCCTTCAGAGAATTCCAGACAGCGCCCCAACCTAGTAGGCTGGCGTCTGTTGTTACAATTGTCCAGTCCGGCCTGCTGAATGGCATCCCCCTGGACAGATGTGGCCGAGAAAGCCACCATAGAAGAGAATTTCTGGTCTCTTGATCCAGATTCAGAGTAGGGGACAAGTCTGAGTAATCCCCATTCCACTGACTTAGCATGCACAATTGCAGCGGTCTGAGATGTAGGCGTGCAAAGGGTACTATGTCCATTGCTGCTACCATTAAGCCGATCACCTCCATGCATTGAGCTACTGACGGGTGTTGAATGGAATGAAGGACACGGCATGCATTTTGAAGCTTTGTTAACCTGTCTTCTGTCAGGTAAATCTTTATTTCTACAGAATCTATAAGAGTCCCCAAGAAGGGAACTCTTGTGAGTGGAAAGAGAGAACTCTTCTTTTCGTTAACCTTCCATCCATGCGACCTTAGAAATGCCAGTACTAACTCTGTATGAGACTTGGCAGTTTGAAAGCTTGAAGCTTGTATCAGAATGTCGTCTAGGTACGGAGCTACCGCAATTCCTCGCGGTCTTAGTACCGCCAGAAGAGCACCCAGAACCTTTGTGAAGATTCTCGGAGCCGTAGCCAATCCGAATGGAAGAGCTACAAACTGGTAATGCCTGTCTAGAAAGGCAAACCTTAGATACCGGTAATGATCTTTGTGAATCGGTATGTGAAGGTAAGCATCCTTTAAATCCACTGTGGTCATGTACTGACCCTTTTGGATCATGGGTAAAATTGTCCGAATAGTCTCCATTTTGAACGATTGAACTCTTAGGAATTTGTTTAGGATCTTTAAATCCAGGATTGGCCTGAAAGTTCCCTCTTTTTTGGGAACCACAAACAGATTTGAGTAAAACCCTTGTCCCTGTTCCGACCGTGGAACTGGATGGATTACTCCCATTAATAAAAGCTCTTGTACGCAGCGTAGAAACGCCTCTTTCTTTATTTGGTTTGTTGACAACCTTGACAGATGAAATCTCTCTCTTGGGGGAGAGTATTTGAAGTCCAGAAGGTATCCCTGAGATATTATCTCTAGCGCCCAGGGATCCTGGACATCTCTTGCCCAAGCCTGGGCGAAGAGAGAAAGTCTGCCCCCCACTAGATCCGTTCCCGGATCGGGGGCCCTCAATTCATGCTGTTTTAGGGGCACCAGCAGGTTTCCTGGCCTGCTTGCCCTTGTTCCAGGACTGGTTAGGTCTCCAGCCTTGTCTGTAGCGAGCAACAGATCCTTCTTGTTTTGGAGCAGAGGAAGTTGATGCTGCTCCTGCTTTGAAATTCCGAAAGGAACGAAAATTAGATTGTCTAGCCTTAGGTTTGGCTCTGTCTTGAGGCAGGGCATGGCCTTTACCTCCTGTAATGTCAGCGATAATTTCTTTCAATCCGGGCCCGAATAAGGTCTGCCCTTTGAAAGGTATATTAAGAAATTTAGACTTAGAAGTAACGTCAGCTGACCAGGATTTTAGCCACAGTGCTCTGCGTGCCTGAATGGCGAATCCGGAATTCTTAGCCGTAAGCTTAGTTAAATGTACTACGGCATCTGAAATAAATGAGTTAGCTAACTTAAGAGCTTTAAGCCTGTGTGTAATCTCATCTAATGGAGCTGATTCAAGTGTCCCTTCCAGAGACTCAAACCAAAATGCTGCTGCAGCCGTGACAGGCGCAATGCATGCAAGGGGTTGCAATATAAAACCTTGTTGAACAAACATTTTCTTAAGGTAACCCTCTAACTTTTTATCCATTGGATCTGAAAAGGCACAGCTATCCTCCACCGGGATAGTGGTACGCTTAGCTAAAGTAGAAACTGCTCCCTCCACCTTAGGGATCGTTTGCCATAAGTCCCGTGTGGTGGTGTCTATTGGAAACATCTTTCTAAATATCGGAGGGGGGTAAGAACGGCACACCGGGTCTATCCCACTCCTTAGTAACAATTTCAGTAAGTCTCTTAGGTATAGGAAAAACGTCAGTACTCGACGGTACCGCAAAATATTTATCCAACCTACACATTTTTTCTGGTATTGCAACTGTGTTACAATCATTCAGAGCCGCTAACACCTCCCCTAGTAATACACGGAGGTTTTCCAGCTTAAATTTAAAATTTGAAATATCTGAATCCAATCTGTTTGGATCAGAACCGTCAGCCGCAGAATGAAGCTCTCCGTCCTCATGTTCTGCAAGTTGTGACGCAGTATCTGACATGGCCCTAACATTATCAGCGCACTCTGTTCTCACCCCAGAGTGATCACGCTTACCTCTTAGTTCTAGTAATTTAGCCAAAACTTCAGTCATAACAGTAGCCATATCTTGTAATGTGATTTGTAATGGCCGCCCAGATGTACTCGGCACCACAATATCACGCACCCCCCGAGCGGGAGATGCAGGTACTGACACGTGAGGCGAGTTAGTCGGCATAACTCTCCCCTCGTTGTTTGGTGAAATGTGTTCAATTTGTACAGATTGACTTTTATTTAAAGTAGCATCAATACAGTTAGTACATAAATTTCTATTGGGCTCCACTTTGGCATTAGCACATATAGCACAGATGTCTTCCTCTGAATCAGACATGTTTAACACACTAGCAAATAAACTAGCAACTTGGAAATACTTTTCAAGTAATTTACTATAATATGAAAACGTACTGTGCCTATAAGAAGCACAGAAAGAGTTATGACAGTTGAAAGTTAATAAACTGAAAGGTTATAGCATCAAATCTTTGTAAAAAACACAATTTTAGCAAAGGCTTGTTCCCATTAGCGAAGGATAACTAACCCTGATAGCAGAAAAAAAAGTTACAGAAATAAACGTTTTTTATCACAGTCAACTACAATCTCACAGCTCTGCTGTGAATGATTACCTCCCTCAAAACAAGTTTTGAAGACCCCTGAGTTCTGTAGAGATGAACCGGATCATGCAGGAAATACAATGAGCTTCTGACTGAATTTTTTGACCTCCCCCTCACACACAACAGTGAGAGAGATCAGTAAACTGTCATAAATTAAATAAAACTGCCAAGTGGAAAAAATAATGCCCAAAACATTTTATTCACCCAGTACCTCAGAAAATGAAACGATTTTACATGCCAGCAAAAAACGTTTAACATAAATTAAGTGTTATTAAAGAGCCTGTTGCCAGTCCCTGCAAATTAGGCTAAAGTCTTATGCACACAGTATAATTCCAGTGAAGTGCCATTCCCCAGAATACTGAAGTGTAAAATATACATACATGACAGCCTGATACCAGTTGCTGCTACTGCATTTAAGGCTGAGTTTACATTATATCGGTATGGCAGAATTTTCTCATCAATTCCATTGTCAGAAAATAATAAGCTGCTACATACCTCTTTGCAGATTAATCTGCCCGCTGTCCCCTGATCTGAAGTTTACCTCTCCTCAGATGGCCGAGAAACAGCAATATGATCTTAACTACGCCGGCTAAAATCATAGTAAAAACTCAGGTAGATTCTTCTTCAAATTCTACCAGAGAAGGAATAACACACTCCGGTGCTATTATAAAATAACAAACTTTTGATTGAAGGTATAAAACTAAATATAATCACCATAGTCCTCTCACACATCCTATCTAGTCGTTGGGTGCAAGAGAATGACTGGTAATGGCAGTTAGGGGAGGAGCTATATAGCAGCTCTGCTGGGTGAATCCTCTTGCACTTCCTGTTGGGGAGGAGTTAATATCCCATAAGTAATGGATGATCCGTGGACTGGATACACTTAACAAGAGAAATGTTCAATAGCCAAACTCCACCCACTATTCATCTTATTTGGGGGAGCTAATCTGAGCTTTAGTCAGCAGACTACCAACTATTCATGGTCATAAAGGTCTATTTATTTGCAGTCATCAGTTAAAGCATTTCAAGTTCTGAGTATTGCTCAATTTTCAGAGCTAAATTACATGAAAGGGGAATAAAATAATTAGATTACACATAACTAAACATTTTATATAAAAATCTAAAGGCGTTTACTGTCTGCCTTTTCAGAAGCTAAATATTCATTAACAAGCCAGCTAATTCCCCCCGGTCTCAAGCATACTATCAAATAGCTCTAATGTCAATGTTTTAGCCATTAAAGGGACACTGAACAGGCCAGTTACTTGCCTGTCATTTCCTCGTCACTTCCATCATCAATGCCTTCTTTGTCACTGTCAGATGACAGAACTGGCGCTGGTGTCATCACAGCAATGGTTTCTCGTCTGCAACCAGAAAACATTCTTAAAGTATAAAGCTAGGACAAGAAACACTTGGCCACAATTAAAGCATATGAAATAGCGGAGGCCGACAAATACTTCAAAAATAGAAATATAATCCCACATAGGCCCAAAAGGCACTTCTAAGCATGGGCGTCCGGAGGAGGTGGCAATGGATCCAACAAGAATTCCGCCCCGTACAGCTAAACATAAGTACCCACTTGAGGCACTCTTTTGTGCTGCACATGTGTACAACAAACATCTCTTTTCTGCTGCACAGTGTCACTAATATCCTGTTCTAAGCATGGGCATCCTCAGAAATGTTTCACAAGGGTGTAAAAAATTAAAATGCGAAGAAGTATGAAAGGTTTAAATGATTTTTCAGCGTTGCACAAATACATATAACATCGGCCATTATCCTTCTTTTCCACTGTGACTGCACTAAAGGAGAATCGTAATGATAGGTTGTAGTTTATCATCTACATGAATAGAACAAACTCCTCACAGAACATTTTTACAAGCAACGTTTTATCTGTGTAGAACTCTGCTACAAACATACAAGTCATCTCTGCTCCGTTATAAACATTCATACTCCTATACATCACACGACTACGTTTTTAAGTATTCAAGCCTAATACAGCTGACAACTACAGATTACCTTGTATTCGCTGCTTTAGGAGCTGCGGAACTCTCAGGCTGCTTCGCTTGTTGCTTCATCTCAGCCATTCTTTGGCGCATGCTAATGGTCATCTCAGAGCTTAGGCGCCAGATGAAGATGCAGCTACAATAAATCGCAATTAAAAGAGTCAGAGATAAGAATAAGCATTACATTTATTTTATATTTTATTTTTGTAATAAAATGTAAATTCACTTATTAACCAGAATGTAGAGTGTACAATTCAAAGGGACATTAAAGTAAAAATTAATCTTTCATGAGTTAGATATAATCTTAAACAACTTTCCAATTTACTTTTATCATCAAATTCTCTTGGTATTCTTTGTTGAAGGCTAAACCTAGGTAGGCTAATAGGCTAATTTCTATGCATTGTATTAGCTTTTCATTGCTAGACAGTGCTAGTTCATGTGTGCCATATAGATAACATTATGCTCACTCCTGCAAAGTTATGTATGAGTCAGCACTAATTGGCTAAATTGTAAGTCTGTAAAAAGCCCTGAGATAAGGAGGCAGTCTGCAGAGACTTACATAAAAGGTAATCACATAGGTAAAAAGTATATTAATATACCAGTGGTGGTTATGCAAAACTGGTTAATAAAGGGATTATTTATCTTTTTAAACAATAAAAATGTTCAAGTAGACTGACCCTTTAACAAAATAAAAATAAAACTAACTTATTCTTGGCATTCTTTGTTTAAAAGCAGGTAGGTAGGCTCATGAGTGTGCATGTCTGGACCACTATATGGCAGCGGTTTTTGAAGAATGCTTTTAACAAAGTGGAAACACTGCTGCCATCTAGTGCCCAAAAAACATTCTGCAAAACTGCTGCCATACAGTTCTCCAAATGTGTACACTACCTACCTAGGTATTTCTTTCATGTAATTGGAAAGAGTCCATGAGCTAGTGACGTATGGGATATACAATCCTACCAGGAGGGGCAAAGTTTCCCAAACCTCAAAATGCCTATAAATACACCCCTCACCACACCCACAATTCAGTTTTACAAACTTTGCCTCCTATGGAGGTGGTGAAGTAAGTTTGTGCTTAGATTCTACTTTGATATGCGCTTCTCAGCATTTTGAAGCCCGATTCCTCTCAGAGTACAGTGAATGTCAGAGGGATGTGAAGGGAGTATCACCTATTGAATGCAATGGTTTTCCTCACAGGAGATCTATCTCATAGGTTCTCTGTTATCGGTCGTAGAGATTCATCTCCTATCTCCCTTATTCAGATCGACGATATACTCTCATATTCCATTACCTCTACTGATAACCGTTTCAGTACTGGTTTGGTTATCTGCTATATATAGTTTGGCACTTTATGCATTAATATAAAGGTCTAAATATATATATATTGTACTTATATTTGCCATGAGTCAGGTTTATGTATATTTCCTTTTGCAGACTATCAGTTTCATATTTGGGAAAATATTTTTCTTACCTGGGGTATAGTCGTTTTTTCAATTGACTGTTTTTTCATTAAACATTCGCATGCAAAATTAGGCTTGCGTGGGGGGTGCAACATGCCAAAGTTTATTGCGTCATTCTTGGCGCGAAATTTTTTTTGGCTCAAAAGGTACGTCTGATGACGCAAATTTGTCATTTCCGGCGTCTTAGTTGACGCCGAGTTTCTTGCACAGGTTGCGTCTTCAATGACGCAAGTGTGTCATTTCCGGATGTTGTTAGTGACAAAAAAAAATTTCAGTTTACGTTGTGCGTCATACTTGGCGTCAAATAATTTCATTATTTTAAACCCCATTCCTATATGCTTCTTGCCTTCTCTTCTATATCAGAGGGCTATGCGGTTTGCATTTTTTTCCCATTGCTGGAACTGCCATATAAGGAAATTGATAATTTTGCTTTATATGTTGTTTTTTTCTCTTACATTTGCAAGATGTCTCAATCTGATCCTGGTTTAGAAACCACTGTTGGAACCCTAGTGCCGGATAGCAGTTCTACCAAAGCTAAGTGCATTTGTTGTAAATTTGTGGAGATTATGGGGCCTATCTATAAAGCTCCGAATGGAGCTTGAGGCCCCGTGTTTCTGGCGAGCCTGCAGGAACATTGTCTAGCATTGTTCGTTTGCTTCAACATGCTAATCATTTTATCTGTGATGCCTTTTTTTATATCATCAAAAATCTTGTTAAATCTATGTCTGTAGCTATTTTATCTAGAAGAGCTTTGTGGCTCAAATATTGGAATGCTAACATGGTATCCAAGTCTAGATTACCATCTGTTTCTTTCCAAGGTAATAAGTTATTTTGTACTCAGTTGGATTCGATTATTTCAAACTGTCACTGGAGGGAAGGGAGTTTTTTTGCCTCAGGATAAAAGACCTAAGGGTAAATCTAAAGCTAATCGTTTTCGTTCCTTTTGACAAAATAAGGAACAGAAAGCTAATCCTTCCCTGGTTCCAATTGGAAACCTTCTTCAAGTTGGAGTAAATCCAAGCCGTTAAACCAAAGCCAGTCCCCAAGTCCACATGAAGGTGCAGCCCTCATTCCAGCTCAGATGGTAGGGGGCAGATTAAGATTCTTCCAAGACATTTGGGCAGATTGTGTCCAAAGTCAATGGATTCAGAGTATTGTCTCTCAAGGGTACCGAATAGGATTCAGAGTAAGACCTCCTAAAGATTGTTTCTCTCACGCATCGCAGCAAATCCAGTGAAGGCTCAGGCTTTTCTGAAGTGTGTTTCAGACCTGGAGCTTTCAGGGGTAATCATACCAGTTCCGTTTCAGGAACAGGGTCTGGGGTTTAATTCAAATCTATTCATTGTCCCAAAGAAAGAAAATTCATTCAGGACAGTTCTGGATCTGAAAATTTTGAATCTTTTTGTAAGAGTGCCAACTTTCAAAATGGTGACTATAAGGACTATTCTGCCTTTTGTTCAGCAAGGGCATTATAGGTCCACAATAGACTTACAGGATGCATATCTTCATATTCCGATTCATCCAGATCACTATCAGTTTCTAAGATTCTCTTTTCTAGACAAGCATTACCAATTTGTCGCTCTTCCATTTGGCCTAGCGACAGCTCCAAGAATCTTTTCAAAGGTTCTCGGTGCCCTACTCTCTAATCAGAGAACTGGGTATTGCAGCATTTCCTTATTTGGACGATATCTTGGTACTAGCTCAGTCTTGACATTCTGCAGAATCTCACACGAAACAACTAGTGTTGTTTCTTCAAAGACATGGTTGGAGGATCAATTTACCAAAAAGTTCTTTGATTCCTCAGACAAGGGTCACCTTTTTAGGTTTCCAGATAGATTCAGCTGTCTGGGGATCTCTGACAGCACAAGGGGTTTGGAAATCTCAATCAATATTTTAGAACTCTGTGCTATTTTCAGGGCTCTTCTGGTTTGGCCTCTGTTGAAGAGAGAACCGTTCATTTGTTTTCAGACAAACAATATCACAACCCCCATAGCCCCCAAGCTATGAAAGAAGTATCTTGAATACTTGCATGGGCGGAATCCAGCTCCTGTCTAATTTCTGCGGTTCATATCCCAGGTATAGACAATTGGGAAGCGGATTATCTCAGCCATTAGAATGTTCTTCTCATAAATTCTCCTGACATTCTTTTAGAATTCCTAGAATTTTACAGTTTCTTCAGGATGGTTTGGATAAAGGTTTGTCTGCAAGTTCATTGAAGGGACAAATCTCTGCTCTTTCTGTTTTATTTCACAGAAAGATTGCTAAACTTCCTGATATTCAATGTTTTGTACAGGCTTTGGTCCATATTAAGCCTGTCATTAAATCAATCTCTCCTCCTTGGAGTCTTAATTTGGTTTTGAAGGCTTTACAGGCTCCTCCGTTTGAGCCTATGCATTCTTTGGACATTAAACTACTTTCTTGGAAAGTGTTGTTTCTTTTGGCCATCTCTTCTGCTAGAAGAGTTTCTGAGTTATCTGCTCTTTCTTGTGAATCTCCTTTTCTGATTTTTCATCAGGATAAGGCAGTGTTGCGGACTTCATTTAAATTTCTACCTAAGGTTGTGAATTCTAACAACATTAATAGAGAAATTGTTGTCCCTTCTTTGTGTCCTAATCCGAAGAATTCTTTGGAGAGATCCTTGCATTCTTTGGATGTGGTAAGAGCTTTGAAATTTTATGTTCAAGCTACTAAAGATTTCAGGAAGACTTCTAGTCTGTTATCTTTTCTGGTTCTAGGAAAGGTCAGAAGGCTTCTGCCATTTCCTTGGCATTGTGGTTAAAGTTTTTGATTCATCAAGCTTATTTGAAGTCTGGTCAGGACCCGCCTCAAAGAATTACAGCTCATTCTACTAGATCAGTCTCTACTTTGTGGGCTTTTAAGAATGAAGCTTCAGTTGATCAGATTTGTAAAGCAGCAACTTGGTCTTCTTTGCATACATTTACTAAATTCTACCGTTTTGATGTATTTGCTTTCTCGGAGGCAGTTTTTGGTAGTAAAGTTCTTCAGGGAGCCATTTCAGTTTGATTCCTCTGCTTATATTTGAGTTTTTTTTTCTTTTCATTATGAGAATAAAAACGTATTTTGGGTTGTGGATTTATTCTTTTCAGCGAAAAATGGATGTTATTATTTTATCCCTCTCTAGTGACTCTTCTGTGGAGTTCCACATTTTGGGCATTATTATCCCATATGTCACTAGCTCATGGACTCTTGCCAATTATTACATGAAAGAAAACATAATTTATGTAAGAACTTACCTGATAAATTCATTTCTTTCATATTGGCAAGAGTCCATGAGACCCACCGTTTTTATGGTGGTTATGATTTTGTGTATAAAGCACAATTAATTCCAAATTCCTGTATTGATGCTTTTTACTCCTTTCTTTATCACCCCACTACTTGGCTATTCATTAAACTGAACTGTGGGTGTGGTGATGGGTGTATTTATAGGCATTTTGAGGTTTGGGAAACTTTGCCCCTCCTGGTTGGATTGTATATCCCATACGTCTCATGGACTCTTGCCAATATGAAAGAAATGAATTTTTCAGGTAAGTTCTTACATAAATTATGTTTTTTCTTCAACAAAGCAAACTGGTAACACTTTTTTTAAATTGTATGCTTTATCTGAATAATGAAAGAAATATTTGAATTTTGTGTCCCTTTAAAACACAATTCAAGAGTTAATTATTTTAAAAAATTCTATCTTCAAATCCAAAGACATCTTTGCTATTAGGAGTTCATGAATATTATATATATTGATATATATTTGAATGGAAAAAAAAGCTTTTAAACCTGCAAAACTAAACTAATACTGCTTCAACTTAGTTATTTGGAGAATCCGGTTTTATAGACCATAAGATATCAGGAAATAGCTACAAACTATAAAAAGGGACGTCATATATATGAAAAAGCCTCAGTTAACATGTAAATGTAGCATGCAAAGGTTAAAAGGGACTTTTTTTCTTTCATGATTCAGATAGAGAATACAATATTTAAATATTTTCCAATTTACTTCTATTAAATTTAAATTTGTTCTCTTGTTATTCTTTATTGAAGAGATACATAGGTAGCGTGCACATGTCTGTAGCAGTACATGACAGAAAATAGTGCTGCCATCTAGTGCTCTTGCTAATGTATAACATTGTTGTCATATAGTGTTGCAGATATGTGCATACTCCTGAACGTATCTTTCTGCTTTTTAATAAAGGATAACAAGAAAACAAAGAAAATTGATTTTAAGAAATTTGATAAAAGTAGTACATTTGAAAGTTGTTTAAAACTATGTTCTATCATGAATAGCACAGAACTATGTATTAAAGCAATAAATAAAGGTTTAAACATTCTCTTTTAGATAAAACAAAAATAAATACTTTGAGTGTTTTGTCGCTTTATGGTTCGGGGGGGGGGGAAAGGTGTACGACAGGTTTCAATGTTTGTTTTTTTTAACTACATCAACGATGAATCAATATAACAGAAGACTGGAAAACAAACTAACAAACATTTTTAAATTAAAAGGGGCAGTCTACTCTAGAATTTGTATTATTTAAAAAAAATAGACAATATTACCCATTCCTCAGTTTTGCATAACCAACACGGTTATAATAATACACACTTTACCTCTGTAATTACCTTGTATCTAAGCCTCTGCAGACTGCCCCCTTATTTCCTGTTCTTTTGACAGACTTGCATTTTAGCCAAATCAGTGCTGACTCAACTCCAAGGGAGTGAGCACAATGTTATCTATATGAAACAAGCACTGTCTAGCTGTGAAAAACTGTCATAATGCACTGAAATAAGAGGCGGCATTCAAGGGCTAAGAAATTAGCATATAAGCCTACCAACAAAGAATACCAAGAGAGCAAATTTGATGATAAAAGTAAAGTGGAAAGTTGTTTAAAACTCTGCGCCCTGAGTCATGAAAGCTACTCAGCACATGGATCGCAGCCTCTGGAGAAGCAGAAACAATGTTCTTTATTGTGGTAAAAGCAAAAAGGAGGACAAAAAATAAATAAAAATCATGCAAGCAGAAAGACATACTACACATTCATAAGCTTTGCACAACCAACATTGTTATATTAATATACTTCATAACCTCTGCCTGTTTCCAAGCACGTGCAGGCCGCCTCTTATCTCAGTGCATTTTATTAGCTTTTCATAGCCAGACAATGCTAGTTCATGTGTGCTACATATATAACATTGTGCAGAGGCTTAGATATAAGGTAATCACAGAGGTAAAATGTATATTAATATAACAGTGTTGGTTATGCAAACCTGGGGAATAAAAGGATTATCTATCTTTTTAAAGAATAATAATTTTCAAGTAGACTGTCCCTTTAACGAAAATATAGAGAAATCTATAACTACACTATAATATCAGGCTTCCTAACTACATACAGCATAAAATGTCACGGTGTTTGCATTTATTTCTTGCATCTTTTACTGGAATAAAGTAAAACAATATATGTATTTATATGACTTGCTTATATTCGGATGTATTAAAAAAGGGTTTCCTTACCTGTCACCAGATACAGAAATAAGATGTTTGCAGTCATTGGTAAATTTCATTCCTGTTACAATTTCTGTTGTGAAATTAAAATATGGAAACAGAAATATTTTGTAAGTTTTTCTGACAATTAAAGCATAGAAAATGCAGTTGTGGAGTGTGAAAAAGAAGATCTGCGACCAATTTAACTAAAGGTTCATACCTGAATGTCCAAACATGGTGGCAACACATTCCCCAGAATAGAAATCAAAGACAGAAAGGTTCTTATCTGAACAAGTTGTGGCTATATAAAGTCCAGAAGGGTCAGTCTGTACCTATAAAAAGGGAACATCATTTAATTAAACTTTATTAACAATATTGAGCATTTTAGTGAAAAACTATTTCTCCACTTGTAAGTGTTCAACAAAAGAACCAAGGATGAAATGTATTCTGGGAAATTCCAGAGATATAAGGAATAAGGATTATTTGCACGGAACCCAAATTTTTTCTTGTGTGATTCAGATAGAGCATGCAATTTTAAGCAACTTTCTAATTTACTCCTATTAGCAAATGTTCTTCATTCTCTTGGTATGTTTATTTGAAAAACAAGAATGTACGTTCAGATGCAGGCCCATTTTTGATGAACAACCTGGGTTGTCCTTGCTGATTGGACAGCACCAATAAACAAGTGCTGTCCATTGGTCTGAACCAAAAATTTGCTGGCTCCTTAGCTTAGATGCCTTTTTTTCAATTAAAGATAGCAAGAGAACGAAGAAAAAATGATAATAGGTGAAAATTAGAAAGTTGCTTAAAATTGCATGCTCTATCTAATTTATCAATTTGCAAGAGTACTAGATGGCATCACTATCCTGCCATGTAGTGCTCCAGACATCCAACCTATGTATCTCATCAACGCATAACACGGGAACGAAGCAAATTTGATAACAGAAGTAAATTGGAAACTTTAAAAATTGTGTGCCCTGTAATTCTCAAAAGAGACAATTTTGGGGTTTTATATCCTTTTAAATAAATAGTAGTTGCTACCGTCTTATGCAAACTGATATAGTTGTTATATGCCAACATTATGAAAACTTCATTCTTATATACATTGTTTAATGTGATTCTCAAATTCAGAGCACTCCAAAGTTTAAAAAGTCCCATGGGAATCACATGCAATGACTATCTTGATTACATTAACAGGAAAGAAATCTAAAAATCACAAGTGTGAAGAGAAAAAAAAAAAAAGTTACAAAATAAGCATTCTGTAACACCAACACATTTGTTTTTAAATACATAACAGACACATAGCAAATGCAATCAGGTGTATTTTTTGTACAGTTTTAACGTAAAGGGACAGTATACACTCATTTTCATATAACTGCATGTAATATACACTACTATAAACAATAAGATGCACAGATACCGATATAAAAATCCAGTATAAAACTGTTTAAAAAAAAGAAGCTCTCAGTTCAGCTCTGTTGAAAAGGTAGCTGGAAAGCCCACTGCAAGTGGGAAATAAGATACTCCCCCCTCCCCCTTCTTTTGTATATGAAAAGACCCTTTACACAAACAGGAGCAAGCTGGAGAAGGTAGCTGACGGTATTCACATAAAACTTTGGGGCTTGGTTAGGAGTCTGAAAATCAGAGCAATGTTATTTAAAAATAAGTAAAACTATACATAATATGTAAAAAAAACAAAACAACTTTATTGGCTATATAAATAGATCATCTACAAAACATTTATGCAAAGAAAAAAATCAGTGTATAATGTCCCTTTAAGTGCCGGTGAGATCACATGAAAAGTAACTAAGTTTGCCAGCTTTTCTTATATTTTTTCTTTCAACTGACCCTTTGGATGCATAATGGACACCTGATAACCCTACACATAATCACTAAAGTAATACGGTTTTGTTTAAGATTGAACTATACACACAATTTAACCAGTCACACCCAAAATGGTTAGTAAGCTCTATCTGTAAAGGGTTTACAAGCCTGCAATATGGTGGCATTAACTCATACTTCAGAATCAAGGACATAGTAACGGTCTGTTCCCAGAATTTTAAAGTCATGGTAATAAAAACAGACTGAGAAAGAGAAAGGGATTATTTGGGAGGTAACCAGGGAATCTGTCAGCCAAGAAAAGCAGATCTGAAAGCCAGGTCCTACTTAGCCAGGCTGTAGCTAGAATATTGATATTCTGTCTTATTATTCATTAGTCAGAATCACTCACATAACCAGAGCTATTGGAGAAAAGGCATATAGATATGGAACAACAAACCGGTACAAACAAATCTATAAATGACATAAAAGGCAAGATAAATACGGTGAATGCCAAAGACTTATGATCATTTTTTTTTTATTATTTGCTTCAAGTGGCAAGGAGCCATTTGCCCACCAGTACATAAGACTTCACCAGATTGTGTCCATTTTAACTGTAAGGCTACTGTATACATTTGTGAAATTAAGCATATCCTAAATATTTAAAAAAAATGCAAGATTGAACTAGACATATGGTAAATATGTACTACTTACTGTAGGACCCACTTATCTCTTCCCCTAACAAGTGTCCTCTAACAGCACTCTAAAGAAGTCTAAAACCAGCAAGTGTACGTTTGTTTATTTTCCTTCCATAAGGCAGGGAGAGTCCACGACTTCATTCCTTACTGTTGGGAGATACAACACCTGGCCACCAGGAGGAGGCAAAGACACTCCAAGCCAAAGGCTTAAATATCCCTCCCACTTCCCCTATCCCCCAGTCATTCTTTGCCTTTCGTCACTATAGGAGGTGGCAGAGAAGTGGCAGAAGATTTTGAATAGTCATGTAATGGGTATGTTCCCTTCAAGAAAGGACTGGAGTTTAAGTAATCATGTTAACCTCTCAGTGAGAGTATTGATGAAATTTAGAGTCTGGAGATGCAGGGAAAGTTTTTCTGCGAACCCATCCAGACTGTCGCTAACAAATCCTGAGCAATCAGTGTTGACGAGTTTCACTGCTTGCTGTTACACACTCAAGTCCATGTCAGAAGCGTTGCTGTAATACCGTCAACACTTGAGAGGCTGTGCCTGTTCCAAAGCATGGATCCTAGAGGGTAAGACCGTTTTATGTATACAATTTTGCTATAAAGGGTCACAGTGTGGCTCCTTTATGCCTCAATAGGATCAAGGGTTAATATCTCCTTCAGGGAGATTATTTGAACAGATAGGGGTTATTTTTAACTGCTTTAATGTGAGAGTTTTTTAAGCTCAAAGACTGTGCTTTTGGCTTGGAACAAACAGGTTTCACTTTAGTTTGTTTTTTTTCATAGCAGGATAAGTCCTGTCCTACGCTCCACGTGCGGTCTTTTCATTTCCTACGATCCTGCTGCGGACATCACTCCTAAGGAGAGCAATCTCATGGTTAGCTCTCTGGGTCTAAGAGGTGGTGAGTGCCCCAGCCATTGGGATTATAAAGGTGCAGTTTTTTTTAATAAAAGCTTTTGTTTTTTGTCTGTCCTTCTGTGAATATATCTGTGAATATACTGATTAATAATTCCTGTTTATATTGTGAGGAGGCCGTGGTTTTCCCGTCTGCTTAATTTTGTTCCATTTGCCTAAGCACTGTTCTAAAGTCTAAGAAGGGAGACAAGCCTGCTAATACTCATAGCGCTATTAGACCCTCTGAGCCATCTACCTCTCAGGAATCTGGGTCCCGAGAGAATACTACCCTTTCTACACTTCCCGCTCCACATGCAGTTCCTCCAGACTCAACTAATCTTCCATCTAGAGGGGGGGTTTTTTCTGGCGGACTTTACAACGCATTTACAATCAGTGGTATCTGCGGCCCTGAGTGTCTTACCTCGCTCTAGCAAACACAAGATAGTTCTTACTTCGAGTCAGCTAAATATTTAGCTACTATGTCCCAGCTATCAGAGAATGAGTTAACCTCTGTAGCTTCAGAGGGTGAACCTTCTGAATCTGAGACTTCCGTTTCTAAACCTCCTTTAGCTGAGGAACCCTCCTTTAGCTTTTTGAGCATCTGCGTTTTTTATTAAAGAAGGTTCTGTCTACGCTGGAGGTTCCAGAGGCTACACTCCCTGAGGAGCCTAAGATTCCTAAATTAGACAGGGTTTATGAAGACAGGAAGGTCCCTCTGACTTTTCCTGTGCCAGTTAACATGGCAAACATTAGTAACGAATAGGAAAGAATAGAAACTTATTTTTCCCCATCGTCTACGTTTAAAAAATTATTCCCAGTCCCTAACTCTCAATTAGATTTGTGGGGCTCCATCCTTTAGGTGGATTGCGCTATTTCTATGCTGGCTAAGCGTACTACTATCCCTCTGTAGGATAGTAGTTATTTTAGAGAGCCTATGGATAAGAAAATGGAAACTTTTCTGAGGAAGATGTTTCAACATACAGGGTTTTTATTTCAACCAGCGGCAACTGTAGCAGCTACCTACCTACTGGTGCGACACTCTGAGCTCATTGAGGTGGAGACTCCCCTCGAGGATATTCGGGAAAGAATTAAGGCTCTGAGAATTGCCAACTCCTTCATCTGTGACGTGAATATGCAGGTTATTCGCATAAATGCGAAGGCTTCTGGCTTTGCGGTCCTAGCCCGCCGTGCTCTCTGGTTGAAGTCTTGGTCTGTGGATATGACTTCTAAATCCAGCCTCCTTTCTCTTCCTTTCAAGGGGAAGATTTTATTTGGTCCAGGGCTGGACTCCATTATTTCTACGGTTACCGGAGGGAAAGGTGCCTTCCTACCGCAGGATATGAAAAATAGGCCTAAGGGATGGCAATTGTCTTATTTTCGTTCTGACAAATCACAACGACAGCAATCCTCATCCAAGTCAGAGCAGCCCAAGAGTACTTGGAAGCCGACTCAGTACTGGAATAAGTCCAAACAGACTAAGAAGCCCGCCGAGAACAAAACAGCATGAAGGGGCGGACCCCGATCCGAGATTGGATCAAGTAGGGGGCAGACTGTCTCTTTTTTAAGACACTTGGTTCCAGGATGTACAAGATCCTTGGGTCCTGGAGGTTGTATCTCAAGGATACAGGATAGGATTCAAGCCTTATCCACCCAGAGGCAGATTCCTACTCTCTAGTCTGTCTACAAGACCAGAAAAGAGGGCTGCCTTCTTAGGTTGCGTACGGGATCTCTCCTCTCTAGGAGTAATTATCCCGGTACCTACAGCAGAAAGGTTTGGGGTTTTATTCAAACCTTTTCATGGTTCAAAAGAGGAGGGAACTTTTCGTTCAATTCTGGACCTAAAGTGCCTAAACTAGTTTGAGTATTCCCTCTTAAAATGGAGATAATAAGGTCAATCCTTCCTCTGGTTCAGGAAGGACAGTTTATGACCACAATAGACCTGAAGGATGCATACCTTCACGTCCCGATACACAGGGAACATTATCGGTTCCTGAGATTTGCCTTTCTGGACCAGCATTTCCAGTTTATAGCTCTTCCGTTTGGCCTAGCTATTGCTCCAAGGATATATTCAAAGGTTCTGGGGGCTTTTCTAGCCGTTGCCAGAACACAAGGTATTGCAGTAGCGCCTTACCTGGATGATATCTTTGTACAGGCACCATCTTTTCATCTAGCGGAAGAACATTCGGAGTCCCTTCTCAATCTTCTTCGATCACATGGAGTAAGAACTCTTTTCCAAGTTTATCTTCCATCCAAGTACAACAGTGAATTTCCTGGGGACCATAATAAACTCCATATCCATGAAAATATTCCTCACAGATCAGAGACGTTGCAAGCAAACTTCTGCATGTCTTGCCCTCCAGGCCTCCTTGAGGCCCTCAGTGGCTCAGTGTATGGAGGTGATCGGACTCATGGTGTCCTGTATTTTGCCAGATTCCATCTCAGACCCTTACAACTATGCATGCTGAGACAATGAAATGGCGACCATTCAGATCTGTCTCAACAGATCATGCTGGACAACCTGTTGAGAGACTCGCTCTCTTGGTGGCTCTGTCTAGATCATCTGTCCCAAGCACTTGCTTTTTGAGACCGTCCTGGGAGATTGTGACTACGGACTGGGGAGCAGTTTGGGGTGCCCTTATGGGTTCGTCCCAGTTTATCAGATTCCAATCAAATAATATAACCTTGGTTGCCTACATCAACCATCAGGGGGGAACGAGAAGTTCCTTGGTGATGAGAAAGGTATCTCAGATACTAGAGTGGGCGAAGACTCACAGATGTACGCTGTCAGCGATACACATTCCGGGTGTGGACAACTGGGAAGCGGACTTCCTTTAGCAGGCAATCCTTTCACCCAGGGAATAGTCTCTCTACCCCGAGGTGTTTGCAGAGATATGCGGCAAGTGGGGGATGCCGGAGATAAACCTCATGGCATCCCGCCTCAATGCTAAGTTACCCAGTTACGGGTCGAGGTCGAGGGATCCTCAGGCGGAATTGATAGATGCCCTATCAGTACCATGGAGGTTCAGACTCATCTTTTTCCTCCATTACTGCTTCTCCCTCGTGTGATGTCTTGCATCAAGCAGGAGCGAGCATCAGTGATTCTGATTGCTCCATCGTGGCCGCGAAGGACGTGGTTTGTGGATCTGGTGGGGATGTCCTCATCTCCTCAGTGGAGGTTACCTTGTCGCAGAGATCTGCTGATACAGGGATCCTTCGGTCATCAAAGTCTAGATTCTCTGAGGCTGACTGCATGGAGATTGAATGCTTAGTCTTAGCCAAGAGAGAGTTCTCTGAGAAAGTTATCTATACTCTGGTTTACTCGTCCTATCTACCATAAAGTGTGGAGGACTTATTTGTACTGGTGTGAAGAGCATGGCTTTTCCTGGGATAAGGTTAAGGTTGCCAGAATTTTATCTTTTCTCCAGGATGAACTAGAGAAGGGTCTATCTGCTAGTTCCCTGAAGAGACAGATATCGGCCCTGTCGGTGGTACTGCACAAGAGATTGGTTGAGCTTCCGGATGTGCAGTCCTTTAAGGCTCTGACTAGGATCAGACCTGTGTTTAGATCTGGGGCTCCACCTTGGAGCCTAAATCTTGTTAGTGTTTTGCAGCAGGCTTCGTTTGAGTTTGAGATTTGTTTTCCATGCTGTTAAGGCGGTTTTATCTACTAAATTAGAGTTCCTCCCTAAGGTGGTGTTGGACCGTAACATTAATCAAGAAATTGTTGTTCCTTCCTTGTGTCCTAATCCTTCAGCTAAGAAACGCTTGCTTCACAATCTGGATGTGGTTCGTGCCTTGAAGTTCTATCTTCAGGCTACTAAGGAATTCAGACAGAAAATCTTCCTTTTGGGCTTTTAAGAACAAAGCATCTATGGATGAGATTTGTAAGGAGGCTACCTGATCCTCCTTACACACTTTTTCTGATGTGTTTTTTTGATGCGTTTGCTTCGGTTGAAGCAGCTTTCGGGAGAAAAATTTTGCAGGCTGTGGTGCCCTCAGAATAGGGTCCGGCTCTTTTTTTGTTCCCTCCCATTATTCATTCAGTGTCCTCTGGAGCTTGGGTATAGTTTTCCCAACAGTAAGGAATGAATATGTGGACTCTCCCTGCCTTATGGAAGGAAAACAATTTATGCTTACCAGATAAATTCCTTTCCTTCCTGGCAGGGAGAGTCCATGACCTCGACTATAATTTATTTTTTGATGGGCGGCTGCCTTTTTATATTATTTCTTCTGGCACCTTTATACCCTGATGTTTCTCCTACTTTTCCTTGTTTAACTGCTTACAGAGATAAATTCCAGGAAGGAATGGAATTTATCTGGTAAGCATAAATTATGTTTTTTTGTTTAATATTGAGTGTCATAGATTAAAGGGACAGTCAAGTAAAAAAAAAACTTTCATGATTCAAATAGGGCATGTAATTGTTAACAACTTTCCAATTTACTTTTATCACCAATTTTGCTTTGTTCTTTTTGTATTCTTAGTTGAAAGCTAAACCTAGGAGGTTCATATGCTAATTTCTTAGACCTTGAAGGCCGCCTCTAAGCTGAATGCATTTTGACCATTAGAGGGCGTTAGTTCATGTGTGTCATATAGATAACATTGAGCTCATGCACGTGAATTTACCGAGGCGTGAGCACTGATTGGCTAAAATGCAAGTCTGTCAAAAGAAATGAAATAAGGGGGCAGTCTACAGATGCTTAGATATAAGGTAATTATAGAGGTAAAACGTTTATTATTATAACTGTTAGTTATGCAAAACTGGGGAATG